>NC_092339.1:276586875-276892500 GCF_046630445.1 Rutidosis leptorrhynchoides | reverse complement strand
TAGCATTATTTATTATCTATTATATAGATTAATTATTTTGAGACTCCACTAGCTTTGTACTTGTTTATAACTGTTTTAAGGTGCTACTTGCTATTTTTATTTTTAACCTGCTACTTTTGGGTAGACACTTTTTCTTTTGTAAGTGTTATATAGCCTTGATTTTTAACCTGTATGAGTATTTTTATTCCTATTATTAACTATTAATTGTTATTTTGCACACTTACTTTTGTAATTGTTTTGTTAGCTTTTTTTTTTCTTCCGGTATTTGTAACTCTTTTCTTTCTATTAGTGTGTTGTTTATAGGGTAAGATTCACTCGTCACTTTCGCATGGTTACTTGAGGTCATGTCCTGTTAGCTTAGGGGTGGGTAGGTGTAGAGGGAGTAGAGATACTCGTGTTAGGATTAGAGTAGGTAGTTGGAATGTAGGAACTTTGACTAGCAAATCCCGGGAACTTGTAGATACGTTACTTAAGAGTAGAGTGGACATATTGTGTGTTCAAGAGACCAGATGGAGAGGTGAAGAGGCGGTTGACATTGACGACTACAGGTTGTGGTTTTCGGGTTCTAGAGTAGCTAGAAACGGGGTAGGGATCTTTATAGGACCCCTTTATAAGGATAATATTGTGGGTGTGGATAGGTGTAGCGATAGGATTATGGCGGTTAGGTTAGTTATCCAGGAGGAGACTTACATGGTCATTTGCGCTTACGCACCTCATGCTGGTTTAGGAGATGAAGAAAAAAGCCGCTTTTGGGAATCATTAGTCTAAGTTGTGAGGAGTTACCCCGCTGACCATCGTTTGCTTTTTGGGGGAGACCTTAATGGACATATAGGAACGTTTTCGGACGGATATACGGGTGTCCATGGGGGCTTTGGGTACGGAGTTCGAAATGAAGAAGGACGCTCTATTCTCGAATTCGCTGTTGCCCACGATTTGGTTGTTGCGAACTCTTTCTTTAGGAAGACGGAAGCACAACTTGCAACTTTCCATAGTGGGGGACATAGTACCCAGATTGACTATTTGCTGCTTCGCAAAGGGGACCTTAGGGCTTGCAGAGACTGTAGAGCCCTGACTACCTGGACCTGTTCCACCCAACACCGATTATTGGTCATGGACTTGGTTGTGCAGAGGCGGGTTACTAGGAGAGTGAGACCCGTCCAACCTAGGATCCTTTGGAAGAAGCTGAATGAAGTGAATGCCGAAACTTTTAAAGCGTCAGTTTTGGAAAGAGTAGAGGCAGGAATGGATACGGTTACTCAAGTGAACGCAGATTAGATGTGGAATAGTTTGGCAACAACTATTAGAAATGTTGCCAAGGAAACATTAGGTGTGGCAGTAGGGACATCGAGAGGACATAAGTCTAGTAGAGAATCATGGTGGATTAGTGATGAGGTTCAAACCAAAGTTGCGCTTAAGCAACTGAGGTTTAGGGAGCTCATTAGATGCCGGGACGGGACACGTGATGATAGAACTAGGGCAGAGGAGAGGTATAAAGAAGCCAATAGAGAAGCTAAGAAGGCCATTGCCCGTGCAAAAGATAAAGCATATGAAGATTTGTATAGAAAACTAGACTCTAAAGAAGGAGCAAATGATATTTACAGGATTGCAAAAGCGAGGGAGCGTAGGAGGAGGGATATAGATATCACCAAGTTTATCAAGGATGAAGCCGGTCAAACCATAGTGAAGGAAGAAGAAATTAGGAAAAGATGGGAAGGGTATTTCTCATCTCTTTTCGTGGGTGAAGGACTCGGGCGCCAAGAGGATCCACAGGACTTGGGAATAGGACAATTCCGGAACAACAACTTCTGTAGGAGAATCAGTCAGGGAGAAGTAAGATCGGCACTATGAAAAATGGGTAGAAACAAAGCTGTAGGACCAGACCAGATTCCAATAGAGGCGTGGCGGTGCCTTGGCGACGATGGTGTCAGGTGGTTGACGTGTCTTTTCAATAAGATTCTTAGAAGTTATAAAATGCCTACGGAATGGAGACTCAGTGAGATTATCCCCATCTACAAAAATAAAGGGGATGCCCAAATCTGCGATAATTATAGAGGCATAAAATTACTTAGTCATACTATGAAGCTTTGGGAGAGAGTGATTGAGACTAGACTTCGATGCGAAACTACGGTTTCAGAAAACCAATTTGGTTTCATGCCAGGGTGCTCTTCGATGGAGGCAATTGATATTTTAAGAAGCGTTATGGAGAAGTATAGGGAGAAACAAAAGGGTCTAGAGATGGTCTTCTTAGACTTAGAAAAGGCCTATGATAGCGTACCGCGAAAGCTGATTTTGAAGACCCTTAATGTTAGGGGTATCCCAAGTAAGTATATTAGAGCTATTATAGATATGCACGATGGGGCGAAGTCCTGTGTTAGGACTCCTGTGGGAAACACAGAGTATTTCTCGATAGAAGTAGGCTTGCATCAGGGTTCAGCCCTTAGTCCTTTCCTTTTCGCTTTGATCCTCGACGAGCTGTCTCAAGGAATACAAGAGAACATCCCTTGGTGTCTGATTTTTGCCGATGATATCGTGCTTGTATCGGAACAAAAGGATGAACTTAATAGAAGACTAGAACGATGGAGGGAGGCCTTAGAACAAAATGGGCTACGGATCAGTAGACAAAAGACGAAATATCTAAGGTGCAAATTCAGTAGGACTGGGGATGAACTAAATGTTGGAGGGAATATCAGCATTGGGGACCAGATCTTGCAACCACAAGAGTCGTTTAGATATCTAGGTTCGGTCCTCCACAAATCAGGGAGGATAGACGAGGACGTGACTCATCGTATTAAGGTAGGTTGGATGAAGTGGAGAGCAGCGAAAGGGATCTTGTGCGACAAGAAGATACCGTTCAAATTGAAAAGGAAATTCTTCAAGGTGGCAATTAGACCTGCCATGTTGTACGGATCGGAATGTTGACCAATGACGAAGGCCCAAGAGAGAAGGATGGAAGTGGCAGAAATGAGGATGCTTAGGTGGACGTGCGGTAAAACCATGTTAGATATGATCCCAAATGGGGTGTTTAGGGAAGACCTTGGGGTCGGTAGCATCATCGACAAGCTAAGAGAAGAACGACTTCGATGGTTTGGGCATGTGATGAGGCGACCAAGTATTGCACCGGTTAGGAGAGTCGAGGCACTCACGGTCGTTGGCGCTAGGAGAAGGGGTAGACCTACTCGTAGGTGGATGGATAGACTAAGGCTCGACATGAGGGAGCTTTCGTTGACCGAGGACATGACTTCTGATAGGGGTGCGTGGAGGGCTAGAATTAGAACAGTCGAGTAGGGTTACTTTTCTTTTATTATTATTATTATTATTATTATTATTATTATTATTATTATTATTATTATTATTATTATTATTATTATTATTATTATTTTTTTTTTTTTTTTGTTAGTTTTATTATTAGGATTATTATTATTATTATTAGTATTAATATTAATATTATTATTTTTATTATTACTATTATTATTATTATTATTATTATTATTATTATTTTTACTATTACTATTTGTATTATTATTATCACTACTACTCTGTACTATTCCTATACTTTTACTAATATTACTATTATTATTATTATTAGTATTATTATTATTATTATGTTTATTATTATTATTATTACTATTAGTATTATTATCATTTGTACTACTATTATACTCTTAGCAATACTATTACTGTACTTTTACTAAAACTATTATTATTATTATTATTATTATTATTATTATTATTATTACTATTATTATTAGTATTATTATTATTATTTGTATTATTAATTTTTATTATAATTATTACTATTATTATTATGTTTATTACTATAACTATTAACTATTATTTTACTACTACTTGTACTTGTATTATTATTATAATTATTACTATTATTACTAGTATCATTATCATTACCTTTTTTATTATTTACATCTACTAGTACTAGTAGACGAGTAGGTTTTTGTTTTTTGGTGTTTGTATGCACGTTTGTTTGTTGATATGTATGCATGGTTTGTACGTTTGTTTTTGGGAGGTATGTATGTAAGTTTTGTAGTGTAGGTTTTTTATGTCTATGTTTGTAGGTTTTCTGTTTTTTGAAGAATTGTAGGTTTTGATTATGTATTTTTGCTAGGCTGTTTTTTTTTTTTTTTGCAGGTTTGTATGTATGTTTTTGCTTGTTTTGTTGGTGTTTGTATGTACGTAGGTACGTGTTCTTGCAGGTATGTAGGTATGTTTATGTACGATTGTATGCTGGTTTGTATATAGGTTTATGTTTTATTGGGTGTGTGTGTGTGTGTATGGGGGTGTGTATAGATGGGTGCGTATGTGTGTGGTGGGTGTGTGGGTGTGTGTGTGTCTCGTATGGTTCGGTGCATCCTGGGGTCATTATGGCTGAGGACGACCTTCTTTGCTCATGAGCTTGAGTGGTTTTCTTTTAGTTGTGTGGCTTTGGGGATGTCTACCGTAAAGGTGCATGAGTGGTGCTTTGGTTTGTTACGGGTGGTTGGCTCTTTGCTTGTGCAACAACTTCCACCAGGCATACCTTTCGTGTTCTTTTTACAAGGTCCCTTGGCTTTATTTATTGAGGCAACACCAAACGTCGATTAAGTGGCGTCTTGACTGCCACTTAGAGCCTAAATTGATTTTCAGGCAGGCTTTTAAACCCATGAAAATTTGATTCTACCATTTTCATGGCGTCTCAATTTTTATGTATGTATTTATTTATTTATTATTTTATTTTACTATTTTTTTTAAAAGGCCGGAGGTCCACTCGAAAGCAATCTCTTTATCCGTCGAATAAAGAGAGGGATGACTTTCTCTACTTTTCTGGGTGGAGAAATGACTTGTTTTTATTCTCGGATAAAGGAAGGATTATCTACATCTCATCTCCCCCATACACCACTCAAGTGGTATTGGGTACTGTTGTTGTTGTTGTTTAGCAAATGGACACGATATAATATGTGTAAGATGTAAATGTCAACTGAAGAAAGGACAAGAGTCCAATGGCTGTGCTGTTTGAATTCTAAAATATCCACAACTTGTAATGACACGTTTGTAATTTAATATAATATGGAAAGTAGGTTTTAGCTGTGCAAATGAGTTATTAAATGATTTATTACTGTGTTTGTTCTTTGCAATATCATCAGTATCTTATTCTATTTCTATTATATATTATATAGAAACACATATGCATAGGAGATATTATACGCCACTTTAAATCACTAGCCTTCTCTATCTCTTTTCTCCATTTCTTTGCAAACATCCACCACCATAATCATATGTTTCGATGCTGTAATAATTTTGCTGTTTAGAACTATCATCGACCACCATAAACCATTGGGGACTTCTACCACCCTACAAACTTGCCACCCTTCTCCTTTGTGAAACCACCACACCATAAAAGAAGACCATCATCACTTACAAAACCCATCTAAAACACCACCTTGTCTCCTCTTTTAATCAATCACCATGACACCACCATCCACCCCCGTTGTCTCCAATCACCACCACTTGGAATTCTCTTCACACTCTACTCTCTCCATGTCGACACCCACATCAACACCTTGAATCATCTTCACCGATAATCAAACCAAAGTGTACTGCTACTTTTGTTTTGTTTTCTTTCCTTTTCTTCTCCGATGAATCAACACCACAAACCCACCCATATCAAACCCACAACCACAACTACAACTACGTCAGCCCATCACCATGTACAATCATCGAACACCAAAGTTTGCTACTGCCGTTCCTATGTCCTTTATTTCCGGTTCAATCGTAACTCAAAACCCTACCAACACGTCACCATTGTCGCTATCTTATTTCTATTTCTTCAACCACCACAAACACTCATCATCATAACATTGATTCACCATCACATCAGTCGAGTACCACCATTAAGTTCGACTAAAAATCGCCACCAACATCGAAGATTTGCTGCTGCTATCGTGTTTTCTTTTAAACGTAAATGATTATGATTATGATTTGAAGAAGATGAAGAAAGTAACGATTATGATAATTAATAATGATACATGATGAATAAAAGAATGATGAACCAATACCCCACCTCTTTGTTTCCAGTCGTCAACCAGAAAAAGGTAGAACCACTTGGATTTAAATACGTATAAGGCTGCTAAAATCGATATCTCCTTTATTTTGTTATAAACCGAAACAGCCTTTTTGAGATGTTATTAATTGGGCCGAAATTCATTAAGTAGTCTGTTGGGCTGAGACCCACTATACTGTTGGGCCATTTAAAAAACCCATTACACTTCCGAATGAATTAGTGGTCATTCGTTATTTACTGCTGCTGGGTTGTGTGCCTGTCGAGGCCGAATGAAAACCAAACCTTATTTTTAATAATTAACGATGATGCATGAGAATTATGATAAAGATACAAGAACGATGGCAAGATGATAATTGATGGTGTATGATGTGTTAGTAATACATTAAATGATATACATATAGAGAAGTTGATGATGTTATGATCATGATTATGATTAAGAGGAACCGTAAAATGATGAAATGAGTGTGATTCTATGATGATGTGTGTATGACGATCATGGTGATGTTAATGAAATAGATGATATACAGTTATGAAGATTAGTAGATGATGATGATGTTAAGCGAGTGATCATGATGATAGAAAGATGATAATGAGTGTGAAGTAAGGATGATGATGATGGTAATAATACATGATGATGATGATGAGTAACATGTCGATATGAATATTGATGATTGCATGACAAAATGAAGATGGTATGATAATGATTATGATGTCGATGATGGTATTTAATAGAAAAACAGAAACGGACGAATAGTTAAGGGAGTTATCGGGTTAACGGGACGTCGCGGGTTCAAACCCGGACTTGGGCATTTTTAAGGGCTACTTCTTTGAGGTAGTTATTAATTTATTTACTTGTCATTATTATTATTTTTATCATTAATATCATTATAGTAATTAAAATAAATGTTAGTAATATTATTATTAGTAAAATCATTATTTTTATAGTTATTATTATTAGTAGTATCATCATCATCATCATCATTATTATTATTATTATTATTATTATTATTATTATTATTATTATTATTATTATTATTATTATTATTATTATTATTATTATTATTATTATTATTATTATTATTTTTATTATTATTATTATTACATTAACAATATTATTATAACAAATAAATATTTTCTATATAAGTGTATATATATTCCAACTACCATAATATTACATATAATTATATATATAAAGATTATTTATATAAATATTTACATATAACACATTATTGATTTTAAATATAATATTAAACTATATAAATATTAACTATTTTAAATATGTAACAAATTAAATATATAAGATATATAATTTAAGATATAATATATGAATTTATTTGATTTCGATTATGTGTGTTAATATATATATAAATGATATAGGTTCGTGAATCCGAGGCCAAACCTACACTTGTTCAATGTCGTCATATGTATTTTTACTACAAAATACAGTATTGTGAGTTTCATTTGCTCTCTTTTTAAATGCTTTTGTAATATATATTTTTGGGACTGAGAATACATGCGCTTTTATAAATGTTTTACGAAATAGACACAAGTAATCGAAACTACATTATATGGTTGAATGATCGAAGCCGAATATGCCCCCTTTTGCTTGGTAGACTAAGAATTAGTAAACCGATCTACTAATTGACGCAAATCCTAAAGATAGATCTGTTGGGACTAACAAACCCCATCCGTTGTAGCAGATGCTTTAGTACTTCGAGTTTTTATATCATGTCCGATGGATGTCCCGGAATGATAGGGATATTCTTATATGCATCTTGTTAATGTCGGTTACCAGGTGTTCAATCCATATGAATGATTTTTGTCGCTATGCATGAGACGTATATTTATGAGAAATGGAAATGAAATTCTTGTGGTCTATTAAAATGATGGAAATGAATGATTATGATAAACAAATGAACTCACCAACCTTTTGGTTGACACTTTAAAACATGTTTATTCTCAGGTATTAAAGAAATCTTCCGCTGTGCATTTGCTCATTTTAGAGATATTACTTGGAGTCATTCATGGCATATTTCGAAAGACGTTGCATTCGAGTCGTTGAGTTCATCAAGATTATTATTAAGTCAATTATAGTTGGATGTATTATGAAATGGTATGCATGTCGTCAACTTTCGTTGTAAAGAAAGTTTGTCTTTTAAAAACGAATGCAATGTTTGTAAAATGTATCATATAGAGGTCAAATACCTCGCGATGTAATCAACTATTGTGAATCATTTATAATGTATATGAACGGGTCCCTTCAATAATAATAATAATAATAATAATAATAATAATAATAATAATAATAATAATAATAATAATAAAATACTGTAAGTCATAATCCGTACTTTTTGAACTTTTTGGGTTAATAATCTTGGTCCCTTTTGGATATTGGGCCATGTACATTTGCACAGGTTGCACAATCCAATGTTCGGGCCTGAATTTATTAGAGAAATTATATCAATAGTTCTTGTCGTTTACACACAACTATATCATATATCCTTATTCTTTAAAAGTCACACCGACAGTCCTCGTGATTTTCATGAATTCACATTAATCGTCCTTATCATATTATAATTACAATGATCATCACTTGCATAAACTGTACGTTAATAGTCCATGATTTATTTAGAACGCATGTTGATCTTCCTTTCTATTCTATTGACACACGTTTTAAATAATTCAGAGACCATCAACGTACACTTCTAAGTAAGTCAAGGACGATCAATGCACGATTAGTGTAATTTCATGTAAACCCTA
Source organism: Rutidosis leptorrhynchoides (assembly GCF_046630445.1). Lineage (NCBI taxonomy): Eukaryota > Viridiplantae > Streptophyta > Magnoliopsida > Asterales > Asteraceae > Rutidosis > Rutidosis leptorrhynchoides. Next base: position 276,883,688 of record NC_092339.1, on the reverse strand, counting down.
AGGACAGTCGACATGCACTAGCAAATTAATTAGGGATGATTGATGTAACTTGTTTGAGAAAAGAACACTTGATGTAATTTTATATACACCGCAAAAACTATCGTATAACTTACTCAATTTATGATCTATAATCATACATATGCTACACTTATTGATTGGAGGACTTATCTCTAAAGTGAATGACATTCGAGTGTATGGTTTGATGCTTGGCAAAAATGCAAGGATGTCAAAAATAAATGGTATGTCATTATTGTTACTACTTTATGTCATGTATGAAGGTTTCGTAATGAGACTCTCTTTGACTCCGACCCTATGAAGAAGAATGCTTTCGTCGACTTGATTCGTATAGTTCATATCGTTGAGTTTTAATTGTAATTTTAATTGGACTTTATGGCTTTCAAAGCCGTTGTAAAGTTGGTTATATTTGTGGCTTGTTAAGTCGTCCTAAGATTGATTCTAATCATTTTCTAGCATCTTCTTAGGGAGGTGTTTGTTTATAAAATTTTGGTCTTATAAAAAAAATTGATTTGCATATGAACATTTAAGGTTCTTCCCTCTTGTTTGCTCCAAAATACTAGTCACATCCCTTTTTTTTTTTTTAGGATTTAAGTCATAAATAGGCTATATACTTTTATTTTTGTTCTATTGTAGTCTATATACCCAAAATATTATCATTGTAGCACATAAACTTATTAACTATGTGTTATTATCAACGTATTTATAGTTTTGACATGATAATTAGTATTTTTGACCTGATTATATTTTTATTTTTTTTGAGCAAAAAAAAACTTGAAATTAAATATGAGAACAATTTTCATCATGAACTTCGAAATTCGAAGTTCTTCGTTATTGAGTTTCAACAAGATCTGAGCTCAGTTAAGTAGTGTTCTTCACTCATGTTCGTCTCTAACCGATTTGAGCTCCAAAACGATCTGGAATGAAAACACAAAAAGTAACAATGCAGAAGTGTTCATTATCTTCTAGTGAAACTACGTGCAGAAGTGTTAATTTGTAAAAAAAAAAAAAAAAAAAAAAAAAACTCATCATCGTCTTATTCTGTAGGCACCTATTTCATTCTGGACTGTTACTTTTTTGATCCGAAATAAATTTTAATTTAGACTTGTTTATAGTTATTGTAATAAATTTGGTTAGGGTTAGTGGAGTATAGATGAAGAAGATTAATATATCTGAGAATCTTAATTACATGTCATCGTTTAAAAAAAATAAGCCACGTAATTCTTTTTACTGGTTGTACAGGTAGCTAGTCAAAATTGTTAACATGAATACACTTTTTGAAACTTTGTGTGCTAGAATAGTAATATTTTGGGTATATAATCTATAATGAGAAAAAAAGTAAAAGTATATACCCTATCTGTAGCTTAACACTTTATTTTTATTTTTATTTTGCATCATCTTCATAGTTTACAAATGTTACACACACCTTCCTTCGGTACAACGACAGTTAGTTGTTGACACTAAAGAACTACGGAGTATTAGTTTATTTCAAGCTCTAAATTTAAATACATTTGATAACTTATTTTTAGGTTGTATTTAATTTAATTATTAATAATAATCTAGCAAATAAATTTAGTTATTTTATTTTAATAGTTATCTTTCGATTATGATAACCAACTTAAATTTTACTCCCTCTGTTTCACTATATGTGTCCACATTTGACTTTTAAAGTTTTTTTTGTCAATTTTGACCATAAATATTTTTATTTGTATCATATATATTTGATGAAAATTTTATAAATAAAAACTGCATTATAAACTCAATTCATTCATAAAAATTTATGAAATATTATATAACACAAATAAAGATATTTACGGTTAAAGTTAACATGAAAATACTTTCAATGTCAAATGTAGACACTTAGTGAGATGTGTGTAATTGACTTAAATTACATAAATTCAGTATAACAACATAATTTATTCAAAAGGCCAACCAACTAAAATAATTAAATTATGAATATTCATAACCATTGACCGTACTGAAATTTCTTGGGTATGCTTGATTCCGGTCTGTTTCGATCCGCTCTTCGCCCTTTTTTAGCTTATTGTTTTATCATACATGTTGAGTGCGAAGACGAATTAAACAACGAATCAAATTGCTGTGTGTTGAAGACTCGCGCACAAGAGAATAGCAAAGAAGGAAGGCTCGCGATCATGAAAACTGAGCGGCCAGAAGTTTCTACATTAAGGAAACTTTTTCCATAAGTTGTTTCCTTGTTTGTTTTTGCCTATAAATAGGACCCTATGTAACCCATAATAATGTGCACGAAAAATATAGTAAAACATCTCTGATTTGCGCCCGTAGAGTAAACCATTCCCCGTGTTTTGGAGTTGAGGTTTAACCACGTTAAATCTCGTGTCATTTATCTTTACCGTTCTATGCTTTATTCTTCGTTTATCGTTCGCGGGTTAAGTGATTAGATTAAATCACTTATCTTGGTTAGGTCTTCTGAATTCCTAACAAGTGGTATCAGATCTTAGACTTGGTTTACGGGCACGATGGCGAATTGGAAGCAAGATGAAAAAAACGAAGTTGCTGATGATGGTGGACTCGCGACCGTGTGACCTTTGGTCCCGATCGCGAGATGCAACTGCCAGAATTATATCAGTTGTTTTTTGGTTATTAAAAAACGACGGGCTAGGGTTTTGTTTGCAGCATGTATCGAGACCAGGTGACTTAGTTATTCGCGATGAACTCATGGGCATGTCTATGTATCCGGGAGAGTTGATAACATCGAAATTCGAGTGACGGTTCTTAAAAAATTATGTGTAATTGGGACGCTGATTGCATCATGATGGTGATTTTTCCGCGAAGGATTATGGAGTCAGAGGTCGGGTCAATGGTTTCGTCATAGAGAGATTTTTCAGGAGATCCAGGAGTCAGATCTGAGTTCTCATTTTCTTCGAGATCCTATGTGAAAGAATGACCGAACTTTCAAATTCGGAGTTTCAGGTGCTGCTGTAGAAGAAAATTCATAGCGGGTTCGTTAACCGTTGGATCGACTTGATTTGTTGGTTGTGAATAGAAGGCATAATGATCTACACATGGTAAAAGTCTGAGGTCGATCTAATCGTTGGATCTTGAGATATGTTTTTCAAAGTATGGGCAGTTTTAAGGGTGAACTTTTTCGGGTTTGATGACGCGAGCTCGAGATGGTTTTGTCTCGTAAACATCGAGCAATACGAACTGTGTTTTCAGAGATGTGTGTTTGTTACGGGACCTCAGGAGGGTGTTTTTCTCTCGGTTTAGAGCGGTTAGGTTACGAACAAGATGCATCGGTTGAAAGTCGATAGTGGGAGTATCGGGGGAAGTTTGTTGGTTACGTGTTTTGAAACGGGGTAACCAAGTGTATGGTCAGATATTCCATGATCTATGGAGTATGCGGACTGATTTGAGATTTTTTTCACTAAGGGTAATTGGTTGTTGAAGGGTGTCGGATAGAACACGTTCGACGATTGCTTGGGTTTTGATTGATGTTTCAACAAAAGGAGCGGTTCTTCCTCGATGGTGGTCAATTAGAAGTCCTTAGGTGATAGAAGAGGGGTGGATAACTTGTAAGTCCAGGAACTTGAGCTTTCTAGGAACGTTGAGGGTGTCGGGAACTCGGTGTGAGTTTGGTAACCGACGAAAGTTATCGAGCTATTGGGAGTTAGTCAACTAGTGGAGTTTTGGAGATGATTATGCGACGTCATTCTCCAATGTTCACAAGATTAGTGTGATGATTCCGAATAACACTAGGGCTTCGAATACTTGTTTTACTCTCCGATGGCAAAGAATTTTGTGACTGATTGGTGGTATGAACCAAGTTTCTTCTTGAGTAGCCGTGTTTTATTTCTTACTTTTACAGTGGGAGCGTGCTTGGGATGAGAAGATGGGGTTTGTAAAATTCATAGCTATGAGGATGTCACTATACCAGCGAGACAGTGAAAAGTTAAAAAGTAGTAGACTTCGAGGTAGTGATTACGTTCTCACTAGGGAGCCTTGATGAAGAGTCTACTAGGGTGTCTATTGGAATTCTTATTGCTTCGAACAAAAATCATAAATAGACGGTGAAATCCTGTACGAGGGTGATAATTAACATGTAGGTTCAGGATTGGACATGTCTATATTGATCAATAAGGCAGTGTTTGTCTCATGAAAGAATCATATAATTAATGAGTCGCATACTTCAGTTGGTCTTCTGGTGTAAGAAGATGATCTTCGTGTTAGAAGATGGTGGTGAAGAAACTGAGATTACCCAAGCTAATAACTATGAGATTGGATTATTTCTCAACGATGCTTTTGGTGTCGAAAGACTTCACTTGCTCGTGGGTTAACGAGTGAAGTGAGGCGTGATTCGGGTAGCTTACTCGGCGGTTTCAAAATGAGTTGGTAATCGGCTAATCTGGAATTATTGTGGGTATTGAAGGAACATAGTTAACGGGTTGGCGAAGGTCTTCTAATGTCTCCTTCGAGTGGGAGATTGTTGAGTGCGAGGAAGAATTAAACAAGGAATCATATTGTTGTCTGTTGAAGACTCGCGAACAATAAAGAAGGATGGCTCGCGATCGCGAGAGCTGGGCGGCAGAAGTTTCTAGATTAAGGAGTCATGTTCCCGAAGTTGCTTCCTTATTTGTTTCGCCTATAAATAGGGCCCTATGTAACCCAAAACAATGTGCACGAAAAATATAGTGAAAAATCTCTGGTTTGCACGTTTTGGCTCCATTTTGCACCAGTGGCCAGAAGCGCCGTTCCTACAGCAAAAAGCACCGCTCATATCCAGCCAAAAGCGGCGCTCCTAAAGCAAAAGCGCCTCCCCTGAATGAAGCCAAAAGCGGCATTCCTGATCAAAAGCGCCACTCCTCACTTAAGCCAAAAGCGCAGCTTCCGAGTCAAAAGCGGCGGCCCTGTCGCTGTTTCAGTCCAGATTTTCAGCACTATAAAAGGAACAAAATTAGGTTATTTTTAGTGTGTGTCTTTAGAGAGCAGCTATTCCAACTCGGAATTTTACTTACAAAACCCTAATTTCATCATCCATTGGTGTTTGAAGGTAGATTCAAGGAAGCTAGCTCAAGATTCATCATAGATTGACTCTAGATCTTCATCTTTTGTATTTTGGATTGTAATCTCTGCTTTTCTTTATATATTTTGAATCTATTTCTTGTAATAACTTTAAGATGATGATTGTTTATGTTGCTATGCTTATTATTAGTTTAATCTTAGCCATGATTGGCTAAATCTCTTATGTTTGCTTATCTACGAATCTCTAATGCAAGTGTTTGCACCAAAATCAATTGAATGATGTTGTTTGAATGAATAAATTATCATGTGTTATTGTGTTAGCTAAAGATCCAATACTATGAGTTTGTTTTAGGCTTTACTTTGATTACATATGTTGAGTAGCTCTCTTAGTGATTTGAGAAGTGAATCAATGTGTGCATCAACACCTTGAGTGATCTAGACAACTAGCTTAAGAATTTCAAGTGATCGTGTTCTTGATCTAGGTTAGTTTTCAATTGGCCTTTAGTCAACATAGTAGTGCCGATTATCTTAAGTTATTTCGATAGTTGGAGGTTTTTAAGTGATTTCAACCCAAGCATAATCTCAATAACCTATCATGCTTAACTTGATCTTAGAATACAATGCTTATGTGAATTCGCGGAGTGTTATTTGATTTAAGGTTTAGTAGTAATGCTAAACATTTAATAGTTCAACAGCTAGTGCGATAGCAATTTGGGTAAAACGGGACAATCCAAGCATAAAGAGGATTAGATAAGTGAACACTACTTAGTTAATTTGATTTGAGTTCTTAATATTTTGTTACTTGTTACTTGCTACTAGTTTACTTGTTAAGTTTAAGTTTGTTTAATTGTGCAAGTTTTAGTTGTTAGTTAAAATCAATCAAAACCCCCCAATCAAACAAACCCTAGGACAATTGGTAGTTTCAAATATTTGACTTACACCGCTCTCTTGGGATAAACTTGATAAGAATACTTACATTGAAGTGCTATAATAACCGGGTTCTAAGTGCTCGTTAGTTTTGTGTGTTTATTTGTAGTGATTGAATCATATATAAATTTAGAGGGTAAAAGATGCATATCACGCAACACATCAATACTTTATTGGACAATACTTTCTTGGCGCCGCTGCCGGGGAGCGGTTAGCTTAGTTGGATATTTGGTTTAAACTTTTAATTGTTCGATCCTTTAGTATGGGTTTACCCTTACGAAAGTTACTTTTCGTGTTTTATATATTATTTTTGTTTGGAAAACCGCTTGTGTTTGTGTTTTGATTGAAGGATAGGTACCTTTGGTGTATGAAAACAAGGTCCCACAAGGATCAAGAGTTCACATATCCATTCTCCGATCTGGAAAGACACGTGCACGGGTTTATAAGCGTAGAGAAGAACGGGTATTAAGGAGAAATTTTAAGGTTTTGCCATTTTGTTTAGAAGACATTTGATATCGGTCAAAAAGTCACATTTTTATCCCCAATATTAAGCCCTAGAACAATAAAGATTTAAACTTTATCAGCAAAATTATCGCTTTTTCGGTTGATTTTATAGGTTAAGTAATTATGAAGGCGATGCAAAAAGAATCAAGTAAAATGGAGCTAAAACGAAGATTCTAGAGCGAAAACGGTGAAAGACAATAAATCAAGTTACGATCCAGCAAACCAGCAAGCCAAACGGCCGGCCAAACGGCTTGCCAGCATGGCAAATGGCCTGCCAAACAGTCAGAGCAAACAGGCAACTTAAACGGGCAAACTTGGCAAACGCCCCTGCCAAACGGCCTGCCAGACATTTGCAAGCAAATTCCAAGTCTATTTAAAGGGCTTTCTCCATCCATTTCAAGACACACTCAATTTGTAATTCATTTCATATTTTCAAGACTTTTAGTTAGTTTTTAGTTGTAGTTAGCTTAGCTTTTATTTTTCGGAGGATATCCCGGCGAGTCCCTGCGATCTCGGGCAGATTTCTTCGGCCTTTTCAGGTTTTTATCCGAAACGCTTGTCTTTTGTATTAAACATGTATTCTTACTTTTTATGTTTAATGATGCGTTCCGATATTACCATGATAGCTTAATTAATCTGTATGTTGCCATGATAGAAGTTTGGGTTAGCGTAATTATGTTAATTTAGTACGATTACTGTTATAATACTGAACTAGGAAGTCTGATAGATTTGTATGCTAGCATCTTAAGGATTGACCAACCTAGGTTGTGATCAGGACTTGTCCACCTATATGAAATTAGCTACTTCATAGGATTAAGACCCCTAGTTATACTGTATCTGAAGATTCTATGAACTCGGTATGGCTGGAGTTCCCGAGAGGCATTTAATGCACTTTTAGGACACGGAACTTAGGAATTGAGACATGAATGACCTAGTATGCCTATTGACTGTTCCGAAGAGACTTCTTAAGAGCTGTTAAGATCTAGTTAGTGCCTTCACTGTGTGACTCAAGCCTATTGCATGTTCTTGTCTGATTGTTGCCTTAGGTCTTAATCATATCAACTGTTTAGGTATTCATTAGATTTCTATCTGCTTTACTATCAGTATATTAACTATGATTCTGTATAATGTTTGAATTGATATGATCTCATTAGTATGATACAATGGTTGTTAGTTTTCATTTAAGGTTTTGCCAACTTAAACCGACGGATTCCTTCCGTTTGTGATCAGTGTTCAATCAACACGGCACGTTGTTTTTCAGTTAACTAAACTGATAACGAGGGTTAGGATTAGAGCTTAACTCACTAATAAACCTAGTGCTTTACTGAGGATAACCTCCAAGGTATTATTACCTTTCAATTATACGACCAAGTGACATACTTCTCACTACTCAAAGAGAACTCCGAGAGTTCAGAGACAAGTAGGTCTGTGTAATTGGCTCATCCAACCAGATCTACATCATTCCAAGCATGGTCTTAAGATAAGCATAATTACCTTTCCCTAACCCAATACTGATATCTTGGTCAACATTTTTCTGATCTGCATACTCCGGATATCCTTCCACTTATTTACTTTTCTGCACCTAGGACTTTTAGCAAAAAAAAAATTAAAAAAAAAATAAACAACTACTATCTTTTATCCAGGTAATTTAACTAAAAGACAATTATCCACTTGATCTTCAATTCGTTAATCAACAAAAACATATGACACTAGGTTAACCTACACCTTCTACACCTTAGAAAGTAAAAGTAAATTTAGGCCCCGCACAATATAAATAAACGAAGACACTGTGTGCTACCAAACTGGACATCCTGCGACCTAACGACACCGCACAAATAAAACCGTCCGTTAGTAGCATATCACAGTTTCTCTTGGCGCCGCTGTCGGGGATCGAATATTTTGACCGAGAAAGATTTTAAACAGACAAAAGTGTTGTTTGGTGGTGTCTAAGAAAGACAATTATACATGGACTTGGTTGTTGGATTTTCCGAACAGTCTCCAATTATATTGGAACCAAAAGGATCCTGACTCTCCGTAGTTGGCATGGCTACCTCGATGCAAGTAATCTATAAGAAATCCTATCAGTAAAGATATCCTATCTGGTTAGCGACCGAATTTCAAGAATAATTGTTTTTATTAAATTATCGATCCTTTTAGTAAATTAATATTTTCTAAAAGTTACTTTTAAGTCTTTTTAAACAGAAAAACTAAAAATGGAACAACAAGATGCCCTTGCTTCTATGCATAAGTCATACTTAGAGGAAAGAGGAGGACCAATCTGTAGTGACCCGAACTTTTTCATGTTTATATATATATTAAATGAAATTGTTATTTACATGATTAAGTGTTTCCAACATGTTAAGCAATCAAACTTGTTAAGACTTGATTAATTGAAATAGGTTTCATATAGACAATTGACCACCCAAGTTGACCGGTGATTCACGAACTTTAAAACTTGTAAAAACTATACGATGACAAATATATGGTTATATATATAGTTAACATGATTTTATTATAAGTATGTATCTCATTAGGTATTTTAACAATGAGTTATATACATAAAAATGAGACTATTAATTTAAGAAACTCGAAAACGATATATATAACGATTATCGTTATAACAACGTCTTACTAGGTACATATGAATCATATTAAGATATTGATACACTTGGTTAATTATGTTAAATGATAAGTAAATATATTATTAAGTGTATTAACAATGAAATACATATGTAAAAATAAGACTACTCACTTAATGATTTCGAAACGAGACATATATGTAACGATTATCGTTGTAACGACATTTAACTGTATATACATCATACTAAGATATATTATATATCATAATATCATGATAATATAACAATTTAACATCTCATTTGTTATAATAAACAATGGGTTAACAACATTCAACAAGATCGTTAACCTAAAGGTTTCAAAACAACATTTACATGTAACGACTAACGATGACTTAACGACTCAGTTAAAATGTATATACATGTAGTGTTTTAATATGTATTCATACACTTTTGAAAGACTTCAAGACACTTATCAAAATACTTCTACCTAACAAAAATGGTTACAATTACATCCTCGTTCAGTTTCATCAACAATTCTACTCGTATGCACCAGTATTCGTACTCGTACAATACACAGCTTTTAGATGTATGTACTATTCGTATATACACTCCAATTATTAGCTCTTAGCATCCCATGTGAGTAACCTAACACATGTGGGAACCATCATTTGGAAACTAGCATGAAATATCTCATAAAATTACAAAAATATGAGTAATCATTCATGACTTATTTACATGAAAACAAAATTACATATCCTTTATATCTAATCCATACACCAACGACTAAAAACACCTACAAACACTTTAATTCTTCAATTTTCTTCATCTAATTGATCTCTCTCAAGTTCTATCTTCAAGTTCTAAGTGTTCTTCATAAATTCCAAAAGTTCTAGTTTCATAAAATCAAGAATACTTCCAAGATTGCAAGTTTACTTCCAAGTTTTCTAAATCCATTCCAAGTAATCATCCAAGATCAAGAAACCTTTGTTACTTACAGTAGGTTATATTTATAATACAAGGTAATAATCATATTTAAACTTTAATTCAATTTCTATAACTATAACAATCTTATTTCGAGTGGAAATCTTACTTGAAATTGTTTTCGTGTCATGATTCTGCTTCAAGAACTTTCAAGCCATCCAAGGATCCTTTGAAGCTAGATCTATTTTTCTCATTTCCAGTAGGTTTATCCAAGGAACTTGAGGTAGTAATGATATTCATAACATCATTCGATTCATACATATAAAGCTATCTTATTCGAAGGTTTAAACCTGTAATCACTAGAACATAGTTTAGTTAATTCTAAACTTGTTCGCAAATAAAAGTTAATCCTTCTAACTTGACTTTTAAAATCAACTAAACACATGTTCTATATCTATATGATATGCTAACTTAATGATTTAAAACCTGGAAACACGAAAAACACCGTAAAACCGAATTTACGCCGTCGTAGTAACACCGCGGGCTGTTTTTGGTTAGTTAATTAAAAACTATGATAAACTTTGATTTAAAAGTTGTTATTCTGGGAAAATGATTTTTATTATGATCATGAAACTATATCCAAAAATTATGGTTAAACTCAAAGTGGAAGTATGTTTTCTAAAATGGTCATCTAGACGTCGTTCTTTCGACTGAAATGACTACCTTTACAAAAACGACTTGTAACATTTTTTTCCAACTATAAACCTATACTTTTTCTGTTTATATTCATAAAATAGAGTTCAATATGAAACCATAGCAATTTGATTCACTCAAAACGGATTTAAAATGAAGAAGTTATGGGTAAAACAAGATTGGATAATTTTTCTCATTTTAGCTACGTGAAAATTGGTAACAAATCTATTCCAACCATAACTTAATCAACTTGTATTGTATATTATGTAATCTTGAGATACCATAGACACGTATACAATGTTTCGACCTATCATGTCGACACATCTATATATATTTCGGAACAACCATAGACACTCTATATGTGAATGTTGGAGTTAGCTATACAGGGTTGAGGTTGATTCCAAAATATATATAGTTTGAGTTGTGATCAATACTGAGATACGTATACACTGGGTCGTGGATTGATTCAAGATAATATTTATCGATTTATTTCTGTACATCTAACTGTGGACAACTAGTTGTAGGTTACTAACGAGGACAGCTGACTTAATAAACTTAAAACATCAAAATATATTAAAAGTGTTGTAAATATATTTTGAACATACTTTAATATATATGTATATATTGTTATAGGTTTGTGAATCAACCAGTGGCCAAGTCTTACTTCCCGACGAAGTAAAAATCTGTGAAAGTGAGTTATAGTCCCACTTTTAAAATCTAATATTTTTGGGATGAGAATACATGCAGGTTTTATAAATGATTTACAAAATAGACACAAGTACGTGAAACTACATTCTATGGTTGAATTATCGAAATCGAATATGCCCCTTTTTATTAAGTCTGGTAATCTAAGAATTAGGGAACAGACACCCTAATTGACGCGAATCTTAAAGATAGATCTATTAGGCCTAACAAACCCCATCCAAAGTACCGGATGCTTTAGTACTTCGAAATTTATATCATATCCGAAGGGTGTCCCGGAATGATGGGGATATTCTTATATATGCATCTTGTTAATGTCGGTTACCAGGTGTTCACCATATGAATGATTTTTATCTCTATGTATGGGATGTGTATTGAAATATGAAATCTTGTGGTCTATTGTTACGATTTGATATATATAGGTTAAACCTATAACTCACAAACATTTTTGTTGACGTTTAAAGCATGTTTATTCTCAGGTGAATACTAAGAGATTCCGCTGTTGCATACTAAAATAAGGACAAGATTTGGAGTCCATGTTTGTATGATATTGTGTAAAAACTGCATTCAAGAAACTGATTTCGATGTAACATATTTGTATTGTAAACCATTATGTAATGGTCGTGTGTAAACAGGATATTTTAGATTATCATTATTTGATAATCTACGTAAAGCTTTTTAAACCTTTATTTATGAAATAAAGGCTATGTTTTGTTTTAAAAATGAATGCAGTCTTTGAAAAACGTCTCATATAGAGGTCAAAACCTCGCAACGAAATCAATTAATATGGAACATTTTTAATCAATAAGAACGGGACATTTCAATGTTCCACAAGACCAAGGATGGGAAGTAGTCCTAGTAAAACCAGAATGCATGACTTGTTTCTGGACGTATGAATTACGTGTCTTTATTGTCTTTGCTGAACGACTTGTGTACTAGCTAGAATTATCTTCACAACTATCTTGTATCAAAGTTATTGTGTGCTATATTTCATGCTTTATGTAAAATAAGCGGTATTGTAAGTTTGTAAAATATTGAATAAAAGTTTGAACGCGAAATATTATTATAATCAGTTTTTCATATAGAATTGTAGTAGTTGAATTGTATATTAGCTACTAAGTATGAACTTAACGGGTAGGTACTACCCGAATTTAAACTTATAAAACGCTAATATGAAGAAAAAGCTTTTATAAATGAGTTCATATTATGCTACGAAATACTATTAACTACTCTTAATATTCTGTATGATTAACTTGTTCCATTTGACTATTTTGAAGGAAATGGCACCGACTACTCGACACACCGTGAATATGAATGAAGAGGAATTCCATACTTTTCTAGCTTCAAACATAGCCGCAGTACAGGCTGCGCTACATACCAACAATAACCTTGGATCTAGCAGTACATGAAATCGTGTAGGATGCACCTACAAAGAATTCAAAGCCTGTAAACCTTTGGAATTTGATGGAACCGAAGGACCGATCGGATTGAAACGGTGGACCGAGAAGGTCGAATCGGTGTTTGCCATAAGTAAGTGTACTGAAAAGGACAAAGTGAAGTACGCTACACATACCTTCACAGGTTCTACGTTAACATGGTGGAATACCTATCTAGAGCAAGTGGGACAAGATGATGCGTACGCACTACCGTGGTCAGCATTCAAGCACTTGATGAACGAGAAGTACCGTCCCAGAACCGAGGTCAATAAGCTCAAGACAGAACTTAGAGGGTTACGAACCCAAGGATTTGATATTACCACGTACGAAAGACAATTCACAGAATTGTGCCTATTGTGTCCGGGAGCGTTCGAAGATGAGGAAGAGAAGATCGACGCGTTTGTGAAAGGATTACCGGAAAGAATCCAAGAAGATATAAGTTCACACGAGCCCGCCTCCATACAACAGGCATGTAGAATGGCTCACAAACTAGTGAACCAGATTGAGGAAAGAATTAAAGAACAGACGGCTGAAGAGGCCAATGTGAAGCAAGTCAAAAGAAAGTGGGAGGAAAACGGTGATAAGAATCACCAATACAACAACAACAACAGCAATTACAATAATAATCGCAACAATTATCCCAACAATCGCAACATCAATCGCAACTACAACAAACGGCCCAACAACAACAACAACAACAACAACAACAACAACAACAACAGCAACTACAACAATCATCCCAACAACAATAACAACCGCAACACCAACAACAATCAGAAGCAGCTATGCCAAAGGTGTGAAAAGTATCACTCGGGGTTCTGCACCAAATTTTGCAACAAGTGTAAAAGAAATGGTCATAGCGCGGCGAAGTGTGTAACAACCAAACATTGATTTACCAAAAACACGACACAAAAAAAAATTTCTGTGACTGCCCATCTGGACGGCGTCCAGAAATCGGGACGACGTCCAGCCTTTACAACTGGGACGGCGTCCAAGGATTTGGGACGGCGTCCCAATGAACTAAAAAGTACTGATCAGTTTTTGTTTACACGCGAGCGAAAAACTCGCTCCCCGACACTTTTCAACGAAACCATTTTCACAATATGACATATTAAGTAAAACTAAGATATTGCCACCATAAAAACAAGATTTACAACCCCGGGCTCACAATGACCCGTTTTACAATTAAAGTAGCAGTTTCGACCCATGTATCTCTTTAGACGGATTAGAACTCTACAACCCAACCCTATACCAAGAGCATAATCCCGGGGACTACCAAAACCCCCATCCGCGTCCAATTATCCGAAAGCTACCCCATCAAGCCCAACCGCTCCTGCACGTCTAGTCTAACAACTAGCTAGCATCATTAACACAATACCTGTAAAAAGGTAAACAACGAGAGGGGTAAGCCGAGGCTTAGTGAATGCAATAATTATACACATACATATATAATATACCTACTTGCAATCACTTACACAAATACCGCAAACATGCTAGCAAAAACAATTAGCTTATCGTCACAAATACAAGCTATAACCTCCAATAATCAAGCTAGCATAACACAAGCATATATAACATGAACAAAGTAATATGCTTACACTACAACACAATAACCATGGTTAACCAATAGTACAAGGGAACGACGCTCGCGAAAACGCCATCGGTGTTCATAACATCCGTTAGGGCACTTAACACCTCGCACCACTAACCCCTAGGGTGGCACCTTAACACCTCCGGCACATCACCCCGAGTGGCATCTTAACACCTCGATGCAACACTCATTATTTTACGGAGTGGTGTCTTAATACCTCGACACTACACTCCTAGGTGGCATCTTAACACCTCGATGCTACACCCGAGTGGCATCTTAACACCTCGATGCTACACTCTTCACGTGAAACATGGTGTCTTAGCACCTCGACACTACACATTTCACGCTACAACAAATAGATACATTATATACCTACACATATAATTATTCCACTCACCTTATCACGTCGGTGGTAATTTAGCACTTCCGTATGCTTCGAGCAAGGTACCTAATACATAAGTACACATTCAATACACAACTTGTGGAATTAACCACAATACTCACTCACACCCAAAACCGCCCATAAAATGGCCAAGACTCATCTTTAATTACTAAAACTAGTGATGTAAGTCTACTAACACCAATTAGCACAAACTTAGGGTGTTTCATACCCATTTCACCCAATTAGGTCAACCTTAACTCATTTGACCCATTTCAACACTTATACATACCATTTTAGCCAAACATGACCCATTTACAATTCTACCATCATTTACAAGTGTATTAATGACTAATCAACACAATTTAACACTTACGACTTCAATTCACATGGCCAAACCCTATATCATAGCTATTAGGATTTTCCTTATCTCAACATAACCCAAATTCACCCATTTTACCCCCAAATGGGTCTTACAAGTTCCAACACTCCTAAAATCACTAATACTAGTGATTATACCCCACTTACAAACCTTAAACATGCTTAAATCATTAACCAACCCAAAACCAGCAAAATATCAAAATAGTGGGTTTCCATAAACCCTCTTCATCATCTAAAAGGGTTTTACATATAACAAGCTCAAACCCTAAATGTACACAAGAATCTTAACAATTAAATTCGGAGTTGAGACTTACCAATACTACCAAAATGTAGCCGGGAATGAAAGGAACAACTTTAACTCTCGAGCTTTGACCCGAAACGCTCATCTTCTTCACCAAACCAAGCTTTCTCACTCTAAATTAACCCTCTCTCTCTAAAATAAGATGAGTGTTTTGTGTGGGTGAGAATGAGCTCCAAATGGAGTTCTAGATCATTTATGATGATCCCAAACCGACCCCAAGTGAAAAGACCCAAATACCCCTTTTAATTTGAGTAAAATAGAGCTGCTGGCCCGTCAGGCCTTCTGGACGGCGTCCAAAAAGCTTGGACGGCATCCTAACCTTCATTGTTGGACGGCGTCCCAAAGTCTGGACGGAGTCCCAATGAACTGAGTATGAAACTGAACTTGTTTTGGTCGTAACTTTCAAACCGTAACTCCGTTTTCGACGAATCAAATATCGTTGGAAACGTAATGAGATTTACTATCCAATGGTAAGGTTTTAGAACATCAACTCCAACTTTATTTGGGATCCAAATATACGCTTACAAGCCTCGTAGTTCGAATGACGTCCAAAATAACGTGTAACTGAAAAACGGGTGTTACAAAGTGTGAGGTCTACGGACCAGGGGTTAACAGAACGAAAGGAACAAATGGTGTCGGAACGAGTAATGGCGGAGCAAGTAGTGTCGGAACAAGTTATGCCAATGTAGTTTGTTATAAATGTGGAAAACCGGGCCACATTATTAGAAATTTCCCGAACCAGGAGAACACGAATGGACAAGGCCGCGGAAGAGTTTTCAATATTAATGCGGCAGAGGCACAGGAAGACCCGGAGCTTGTTACAGGTACGTTTCTTATTGACAATAAATCTGCTTACATTTTATTTGACTCGGGTGCGGATAGAAGCTATATGAGTAGAGATTTTTGTGCTAAATTAAGTTGTCCATTGACGCCGTTGGATAGTAAATTTTTACTCGAATTAGCAAACGGTAAATTAATTTCAGCAGATAATATATGCCGGAATCGAGAAATTAAACTGGGTAGCGAAATATTTAAGATTGATTTGATACCAGTAGAGTTAGGGAGTTTTGATGTAATAGTTAGCATGGAATGGCTGAAGAAGGTGAAAGTAGAGATCGTATGTTATAAAAATGCAATTCGTATTGTACGAGATGAAGGAGAACCCTTAATGGTGTACGGAGAAAAGGGCAACATAAAGCTACATCTTATTAGTAATTTGAAGGCACAAAAACTAATAAGAAAAGGTTGCTACGCTGTTCTAGCACACGTCGAGAAAGTACAAACTGAAGAAAAGAGCATCAATGATGTTCCCGTCGCAAAAGAATTTCCCGATGTATTTCCCTAAGAATTATCGGGACTACCTCCACATCTATCTGTTGAATTTCAAATAGATCTTGTACCAGGAGCTGCACCAATAGCTCGTGCTCCTTATAGACTCGCACCCAGCGAGATGAAAGAACTGCAAAGCCAACTGCAAGAACTATTAGAACGTGGTTTCATTCGACCAAGCACATCACCATGGGGAGCTCCTGTTTTGTTTGTCAAGAAGAAGGATGGTACATTTAGGTTGTGTATTGACTACAGAGAGTTGAACAAACTTACCATCAAAAACCGTTATCCACTGCCGGGAATTGATGACTTATTTGATCAACTACAAGGCTAGTCAGTTTATTCGAAGATCGATTTACGTTCTGGATATCATCAAATGCGAGTAAAGGAGGATGATATTCCAAAAACTGCTTTTAGGACGCGTTATGGTCATTACGAGTTTATGGTTATGCTGTTTGGATTGACTAACGCACCAGTTGTGTTCATGGACCTTATGAACTGAGTGTGTGGGCCATATCTTGACAAGTTTGCCATTGTTTTCATCGATGACATACTTATTTACTCAAAGAATGATCAAGAGCACGAAGAACATTTGAGAAAAGTGCTAGAAGTATTGAGGAAAGAAAAACGGTACGCTAAGTTTTCAAAGTGTGCATTTTGGTTGGAAGAAGTTCAATTCCTCGGTCACATAGTGAACAAAGAAGGTATCCAGGTGGACCCGGCAAAGATCGAAACCGTTAAAAAGTGGGAAACCCCAAAAACTCCGAAGCATATACGTCAATTTTTAGGATTGGCTGGTTACTACAGAAGATTAATCCAAGATTTCTCCAAAATAGCAAAACCCTTGACTGCATTAACGCATAAAGGGAAGAAATTTGAATGGAAGGATGAACAAGAGAAGGCGTTTCAATTATTGAAGAAAAAGCTAACTACGACACCTATATTGTCATTGCCTGAAGGGAATGATGATTTTGTGATTTATTGTGACGCATCAAAGTAAGGTCTCGGTTGTGTATTAATGTAACGGACGAAGGTGATTGCTTATGCGTCTAGACAATTGAAGATTCACGAGCAAAATTATACGACGCATGATTTGGAATTAGGCGCGGTTGTTTTTGCATTAAAGACTTGGAGGCACTACTTATATGGGGTCAAAAGTATTATATATACCGACCACAAAAGTCTTCAACACATATTTAATCAGAAACAACTGAATATGAGGCAGCGTAGGTGGATTGAATTATTGAATGATTACGACTTTGAGATTCATTACCTCCCGAGGAAGGCAAATGTGGTAGCCGATGCCTTGAGCAGAAAGGACAGAGAACCCATTCGAGTAAAATTTATGAATATAATGATTCACACTAACCTTACTACTCAAATAAAGGAGGCGCAACAAGGAGTTTTAAAAGAGGGAAATTTAAAGGATGAAGTACCCAAAGGGTGGGAGAAGCATCTTAATATTCGGGAAGACGGAACTCGATATAGGGCTGAAAGAATTTGGGTACCAAAATTTGGAGATATGAGAGAAATGGTACTTAGAGAAGTTCATAAAACCAGATACTCAATACATCCTGGAACGGGGAAGATGTACAAGGATCTTAAGAAACATTTTTGGTGGCCAGGTATGAAAGCCGATATTGCTAAATATGTAGGAGAATGTTTGACGTGTTCTAAGGTCAGAGCTGAACATCAGAAACCATCAGGTCTACTACAACAACCTGAAATCCCGGAATGGAAATGGGAAAACATTACCATGGATTTCATTACTAAATTGCCAAGGACTGCAAGTGGTTATGATACTATTTGGGTAATAGTTGATCGTCTCACCAAGTCAGCACACTTCCTGCCAATAAGAGAAGATGACAAGATGGAGAAGTTAGCACGACTGTATTTAAAGGAAGTCATCTCCAGACATGGAATACCAATCTCTATTATCTCTGATAGGGATGGCAGATTTATTTCAAGATTCTGGCAGACATTACAGCAAGCATTGGGAACTCATCTAGACATGAGTACTGCCTATCATCCACAAACTGATGGGCAGAGCGAAAGGACGATACAAACGCTTGAAGACATGCTACGAGCTTGTGTTATTGATTTCGGAAACAGTTGGGATCGACATCTACCGTTAGTAGAATTTTCCTACAACAACAGCTACCATTCAAGCATTGAGATGGTGCCGTTTGAAGCACTTTATGGTAGAAAGTGCAGGTCTCCGATTTGTTGGAGTAAAGTGGTTGATAGACAGATTACGGGTCCGGAGATAATACAAGAAACTACCGAGAAAATCATCCAAATTCAACAAAGATTGAAAACCGCCTAGAGTCGACAAAAGAGCTACGCGGACAGTAAAAGAAAAGATATAGAGTTTGAAATTGGAGAAATGGTCATGCTTAAGGTTTCACCTTGGAAAGGCGTTGTTCGATTTGGTAAACGGGGGAAACTAAATCCAAGGTACATTGGACCATTCAAGATTATAGATCGTGTCGGACCAGTAGCTTACCAACTGGAGCTACCTCAACAACTCGCGGCTGTACATAACACTTTCCACGTCTCAAATTTGAAGAAATGTTTTGCTAAAGAAGATCTCACTATTCCATTGGACGAAATTCAAATCAATGAAAAACTTCAATTCATTGAAGAATCCGTCGAAATAATGGATCGTGAGGTTAAGAGACTTAAACAAAACAAGATACCGATTGTTAAGGTTCGATGGAATGCTCGTAGAGGACCCGAGTTCAGCTGGGAGCGTGAAGATCAGATAAAGAAGAAATACCGGCATTTATTTCCAGAAGATACGTCAACACCTCCAACTGCTTAAAATTTTGGGACGAAATTTATTTAACGGGTAGGTACTGTAGTGACCCGAACTTTTCCATGTTTATATATATATTAAATGAAATTGTTATTTACATGATTAAGTGTTTCTAACATATTAAGCAATCAAACTTGTTAAGACTTGATTAATTGAAATAGGTTTCATATAGACAATTGACCACCCAAGTTGACCGGTGATTCACGAACGTTAAAACTTGTAAAAACTATACGATGACATATATATGGTTATATATATAGTTAACATGATTTTATTATAAGTATGTATCTCATTAGGTATTTTAATAATGAGTTATATACATAAAAATGAGACTATTAATTTAAGAAACTCGAAAACGATATATATATAACGATTATCGTTATAACAACGTGTTACTAGGTACATATGAATCATATTAAGATATTGATACACTTGGTTAATTATGTTAAATGATAAGTAAATATATTATTAAGTGTATTAACAATGAAATACATATGTAAAAATAAGACTACTAACTTAATGATTTCGAAACGAGACATATATGTAACGACTATCGTTGTAACGACATTTAACTGTATATATATATCATACTAAGATATATTATATATCATAATATCATGATAATATAACAATTTAACATCTCATTTGTTATAATAAACAATGGGTTAACAACATTCAACAAGATCGTTAACCTAAAGGTTTCAAAACAACATTTACATGTAACGACAAACGATGACTTAACGACTCAGTTAAAATGTATATACATGTAGTGTTTTATTATGTATTCATACACTTTTGAAAGACTTCAAGACACTTATCAAAATACTTCTATTTAACAAAAATGCTTACAATTACATCCTCGTTCAGTTTCATCAACAATTCTACTCGTATGCACCCGTATTCGTACTCGTACAATACACAGCTTTTAGATGTATGTACTATTGGTATATACACTCCAATGATCAGCTCTTAGCAGCCCATGTGAGTCACCTAACACATGTGGGAACCATCATTTGGCAACTAGCATGAAATATCTCATAAAATTACAAAAATATGAGTAATCATTCATGACTTATTTACATGAAAACAAAATTACATATCCTTTATATCTAATCCATACACCAACGACCAAAAACACCTACAAACACTTTCATTCTTCAATTTTCTTCATCTAATTGATCTCTCTCAAGTTCTATCTTCAAGTTCTAAGTGTTCTTCATAAATTCCAAAAGTTCTAGTTTCATAAAATCAAGAATATTTCCAAGATTGCAAGTTTACTTCCAAGTTTTCTAAATCCATTCCAAGTAATCATCCAAGATCAAGAAACCTTTGTTACTTATAGTAGGTTATCTTTCTAATACAAGGTAATAATCATATTCAAACTTTAATTCAAATTCTATAACTATAACAATCTTATTTCGAGTGGAAATCTTACTTGAAATTGTTTTCGTGTCATGATTCTGCTTCAAGAACTTTCAAGCCATCCAAGGATCCTTTGAAGCTAGATCTATTTTTCTCATTTCCAGTAAGTTTATCCAAGGAACTTGAGGTAGTAATGATGTTCATAACATCATTCGATTCATACATATAAAGCTATCTTATTCGAAGGTTTAAACTTGTAATCACTAGAACATAGTTTAGTTAATTCTAAACTTGTTCGCAAATAAAAGTTAATCCTTCTAACTTGACTTTTAAAATCAACTAAACACATGTTCTATATCTATATGATATGCTAACTTAATGATTTAAAACCTGGAAACACGAAAAACACCGTAAAACCGGATTTACGTCGTCGTAGTAACACCGCGGGCTGTTTTGGGTTAGTTAATTAAAAACTATGATAAACTTTGATTTAAAAGTTGTTATTCTGGGAAAATGATTTTTATTATGAACATGAAACTATATCCAAAAATTATGGTTAAACTCAAAGTGGAAGTATGTTTTCTAAAATGGTCATCTAGACGTCGTTCTTTCGACTTAAAGGACTACCTTTACAAAAACGACTTGTAACTTATTTTTCTGACTATAAACCTATACTTTTTCTGTTTAGATTCATAAAATAGAGTTCAATATGAAACCATAGCAACTTGATTCACTCAAAACGGATTTAAAATGAAGAAGTTATGGGTAAAACAAGATTGGATATTTTTTCTCATTTTAGCTACGTGAAAATTGGTAACAAATCTATTCCAACCATAACTTAATCAACTTGTATTGTATATTATGTAATCTTGAGATACCATAGACACGTATACAATGTTTCGACCTATCATGTCGACACATCTATATATATTTCGGAACAACCATAGACACTCTATATGTGAATGTTGGAGTTAGCTATACAGGGTTGAGGTTGATTCCAAAATATATATAGTTTGAGTTGTGATCAATACTGAGATACGTATACACTGACTCGTGGATTGATTCAAGATAATATTTTTCGATTTATTTCTGTACATCTAACTGTGGACAACTAGTTGTAGGTTACTAACGAGGACAGCTGACTTAATAAACTTAAAACATCAAAATATATTAAAAGTGTTGTAAATATATTTTGAACATACTTTGATATATATGTATATATTGTTATAGGTTCGTGAATCAACCAGTGGCCAAATCTTACTTCCTGACGAAGTAAAAATCTGTGAAAGTGAGTTATAGTCCCACTTTTAAAATCTAATATTTTTGGGATGAGAATACATGCAGGTTTTATAAATGATTTACAAAATAGACACAAGTACGTGAAACTACATTCTATGGTTGAATTATCGAAATCGAATATGCCCCTTTTTATTAAGTCTGGTAATCTAAGAATTAGGGAACAGACACCCTAATTGACGCGAATCCTAAAGATAGATCTATTGGGCCTAACAAACCCCATCCAAAGTACCAGATGCTTTAGTACTTCGAAATTTATATCATATCCGAAAGGTGTCCCGGAATGATGGGGATATTCTTATATATGCATCTTGTTAATGTCGGTTACCAGGTGTTCACCATATGAATGATTTTTATCTCTATGTATGGGATGTGTATTGAAATATGAAATCTTGTGGTCTATTGTTACGATTTGATATATATAGGTTAAACCTATAACTCACCAACATTTTTGTTGACGTTTAAAGCATGTTTATTCTCAGGTGAATACTAAGAGCTTCCGCTGTTGCATACTAAAATAAGGACAAGATTTGGAGTCCATGTTTGTATGATATTGTGTAAAAACTGCATTCAAGAAACTGATTTCGATGTAACATATTTGTATTGTAAACCATTATGTAATGGTCGTGTGTAAACAGGATATTTTAGATTATCATTTAATCTACGTAAAGCTTTTTAAACCTTTATTTATGAAATAAAGGTTATGGTTTGTTTTAAAAATGAATGCAGTCTTTGAAAAACTTCTCATATAGAGGTCAAAACCTCGCAACGAAATCAATTAATATGGAATGTTTTTAATCAATAAGAACGGGACATTTCACAATCACCTTATGAACCAAAGGAATTCCTGAAATCAGTTCACACATGATTAAACTAGTCAGTATGATCTGTAAATTTTAAGGATTACCAACTGACGATCCAAAATTTCACTTAAATAAATTTATCAGTCTGGTTGACTCTTTTAAGAAAGAAGAAAACGAGAAAAACATTTTAAAACTTCATCTTTTTCAATATTCACTTTCTGCACACGCGTTAGCATGGTTTGACGAACTTAACCCGAATTCAATTCATTCATGGGGGGTTTTAGCCACTAAATTTCTAAACAAATTCTTTCCACCCTCCCTGCAAACCTGTTTAAAAAATGACATCACAAACTTTTCGCATTAAGAAATTGAGTCATTGCGCTAGCATGGAATAGAATAAAGATGATGCTTAAAAGATGTTTGAATCATTCGTTAAGTCGGGCAGACATAATCTGTATGCTTTACAATGGTTTGACCAAGGATGATAAGTCACTCCTAGACATCGCCTCGCAAGGCAATTTCATGTCCCGAACAACAGACGAAGCATGGAATCTCTTGGATACAATAGCTACATAACAGGAAGATTGGAAAAATGAAGCTGCTGAGAAGGATGACGTCTTCGCGCATACGGTAAAAAATGCTGGAAACCAGGTTACAGGATCTCACCCACACTCTTCAAAATTCACAAATTCCTAGAAACTCCGATGCTACTAGAACCAATCTAAGGTGTCCTTACCCTAGATGGGCACACAAACAGCAAAATAGCTCGGATCATAATATAATCTTCCCGTTGCACAAACCTACTCTTCACTCTAAGGAAATTTTAGTTGAATTTATGAAAAAGCAATACGCGATAAACCTTCAAGTCATAGAATGTCAAAATAAGTTTGATACTTTGATAAAGACTTTTGAAGAATTAATCACGAATTTTCAGCTTACGCTTAAAAGATTAACCACTAAAGTTGATATAGAGTGTAGTGAGTTTGATGCCCTAGTAATTACTAGAGGAGGGAAGGAAACAACTGTCAATATACCCATACAACATTTTTCCGATAAGGAACCTGTGCTAATTGACCCATTTGTCAATCCACCGGAACCTATCTCTCCTAAGGCCCCGAAAATTATTCTGCGCGCCCGCATACCTTTCTCAGGTAGGCTTAGGAAGGAAAAACAAGAAGCGCAATTCGCTAAGTATTAGGATATTATTAAGAATTTGCATTTGAATGTATGACTAGTAGATGCTTTAGTAGAAATGCCAAACTGCGCTAAATTTTTCAAAGAACTGCTTTCAAACAAAGAGAGATTAAGAGAGATAGTTAGCTTGCCCTTAAGTGAAGAATGCTCGTTAGTGTTACAACATGGAATTCCCCCTAAGTTAGGAGATACAGGAAGATTTACGGTACCTTGCTACCTGCAAGATATCCAAATTAGCAATGCGTTAGCAGACTTAGGAGCCAGTGTAAACCTAATGCCCTATTCGTTATTCAAGAAGCTAGGATTAAATGACTTAAGGACTACCAGAATGACTATCCAACTCGTGGATAGATCAGTTAAGATTCCTCGAGGAATAGCTGAAGATGTCCTAGTTAGAGTGGATAAGTTCGCGTTTCCCGTTGATTTCATCATTATGGATATTGAGGAAGACACAAAGGTCCCACTCATTCTTGGCAGACCATTCCTGAATACTGCCAAGGCCATAATTGATGTGCACGAGAAATCATTGAAATTAAGGGTTGGAAGAGAAGAAGGCATATTCAATGTTGATCTTCTCATGAACCATCCTAAAGAAGAAGATGTGAATCTCTTTGATTCTTTCCAAGAACTCGTCAACGTATACCTGGAAGAAACCATGGCTATATGTAGTCAAGATCAAATTTCTAAGGATATGTTTTTTACACCTCCTGAAGGAAATCTCGACAACCATTCAGCCATAAACCTTAGTCAACACAAATCTCCCCTTTCTGAAAGTAATTTTCTTAGTAAGACTATTCAAATAGCACCGCTAGGACAAGGCATTCTTTTACATCTATTAAGGAGTAGACCGAATGAAGAAACAGATTTCATTCTAGTATATCAGGAACCCCAGTCAAAGGAGGACTGTGAGGAGTTTCCCGAACCTACCTTCGAAACAAAAAAAGACGTTTCTGAAGAGGAAGCATTAAGAAGGACAATTTCCAGAATTGAAGAACAGATAGCATCAGTGACCGCTACTGAAGAATCAGAATTCCAGGAGAAGTATGACTCATTAGACCGAAAGGAGATAGCTAGGATGAAGCCATCTATCGAGGAACCTGCGGAATTGGAATTAAAGAAGTTTCCCGACAATCTAGAGTATGCATTCTTAGAAGGAGAATCGCAAATCCCTGTAATCATCTCGAAAGACCTCACACCACAAGAAAAGGAGAAATTAGTTCAAGTTTTGAAATCATATAAGAAGGCAATTGCTTGGAAGATCTCCGACATAAAAGGGATCAGCCCCAACTATTGCACCCACAAGATCTTCATGGAAGATGATTTCAAACCTTCAGTTCAGAGGCAAAGAAGGGTCAACCCTATGATTCAAGAAGTCGTCAAGAAAGAAGTAATCAAACTTCTGAACGCTGGTCTAACCTACCCCATCTCTGATTTGCCATGGGTTAGTCCTGTTCAAGTCGTACCCAAAAAGGGAGGGACAACCGTAATTCAAAATGAGAATAATGAGTTTATCTCTGCGTACTAACAACTAAGCGCCGTACTTGCGCTTAGTACTTACAAGATTGTTGAATGTGTTCAGGCAAAAATGCCAAGTTCAGGAGCTTCAGTTTACATCCCAGTTCGCAGGAGGAGGACTCCTAGAGTTTACTCATCCGGAAGCAGTGCTGATCAGAACAGGCCATCAACAGGGCAATTAGGCCCAAGGCGATTGATATTGGCGAGTGTTGAGGAGGACATTGGCACATCACCACCAGCTCCTCCCGTTCGACGATCTAGACGTTTAGCCAGGAGACTTGCCGAGCACACACAGCTACCAGAGACACATGAGCCACATATGGTGATACACTATGGAGCCACTTTAAGTGACCCTGATGTTACATGAGTACTACTCAGAGACCAGCAGAGGCTATACCGATCTCTTAGAGCATACCTTCAGTACGAGGGGATGCCGTGCAGTACTATGGGCCCGTCTTCATTTAGGCTAGCACGCCGTGTTCAGTCGACACGACAAGCTACCCCTAGGCGTTCCACACCGGTCTCAGTTTACTCAGTTGCCTCAGCTGCCATGCCTGTACATGCTACTCCTATTCACATCACACCGCCTGCTCCAGTCACCGAGCTAGTTCCAGTCTCTGAGCTACCTGAGGGTTGTCACTTAGTCACTATTCCCATATCAGTTGAGCCACCAACTTCCTAGGCATTTGAGATCATCGGGAGCATAGCTGACGAGGAGCCTTTCCCGAGCCTATCTCACCTGGAGTTGCCGTCAGACCTTTGTCTGGATTCACTACTAGGCCCTGAGTTTGATATAGGGCAACCTCTTGAGTACATACCAAGACTAGAGGATGATGATGATCCCTTTGGATAATTCACAGTGCCGACTCAGCACATCGACCAGGATAGTATCCCATAGACTACTTTACTTTATTTTATTTTTAGTTTTATCTTTTTGAAGCATTGTACTAAAAAAGTTATATATAGTGGAAATGCTGCCTTTCTCTTTTTGTTCTTCATGCAGAAATATTATCAAAAGAGACTGGTCCTTAGGAGATTGACCGTAGGAGGGCCCAGCACTAAGAAAGTAGCACGACCATAGGGAAGTAGTCGTTCCTCAAACCTATTTCAATTATAACGCACTAAAATCTCTAAGTGTGGGGTAACCCCCGCAACTAACTTGGAAATTTTAGAAGTCAATGTCCTTAATTTATAAAATATTAAAATATTCTTTCTAGAGAATATTAGGGACAATGTTCTTCTAAGTGTGAGGTAATGGGTAAAACTCGAAGGTTTTAAATATCAAGTAACCGTAAAACACCAAGTTTTGAAAAATTCTTTTGTCCAAAAAGTAATTAAGCAATGGATATTGGGTAATTTCGAAAAATTATTACCTTGTTTTTGCCCAAAAGATCTAATAAAATTGCTAGAAATCGGTTTTCGGAACATTTATTAGAATGGAACGATTAAGCTGAAACTTATGTTTTGTGTCAAAAGATTTCTTTTAAGAAAATATGTAAAAGGCTACGCATGATCAAGCACGACCCCTACTCCCAAAAATGTAAGGAATCTTGGACCCAAAGTATCTGTATGACCCATCAAATCTACAGTACTTTCTCATTTCGATTGATGAGCGTGCCGATGTACGGTTCAAGTTAGAACTTGGTTCAGACATACGTTTCAAGACCAATGGTTAGTAAGTGCCATACGTGGTGCAGGTGCGATACTCCTTCCGAAATCATTCTGAATAGAGAAGACAAAAAGTCATCCGTTTTCGTTTCCACTCCACGTAATTTAATTTGACCAACTCACATAAAGAGTTGATGAATCAAAAATATTCACCCCAAATTCGCTCCAAAAATACACCATTCACATTCACTCCCCTTTCCATTTATCAAAAGATCCAGAGGTTAGTAAAGAGATAGATCGATCAAATTAGCTTCAAAAGAACTTGTTGAAAGATTCCAAACCCCTGATTATTTTTGATAGGTCAAAGACCTATTTTTAGTGGATTATCACTTCCTCTCTGGGCACCAGGAACGAAAGATAAAATTTATGAAGAAAGAGTATGCCGAAAAATAAAAAAAATGAAAGAGCAAAGTCTCTATGAATAAGGCAAAGAAAAACCCGAGAAGTTGCCCAAAAGAAGGATGCCGGAAGAGCCAAAGAAAATTCTAGACAAAGTCTTAGCAAAATCCGCCTCTTTCGAAGAAAGCTTCTAAGAATTCCAGGCCGTTCTCTATCAAAAAATGGATACTCTAAAGAATCAAAGTCTATCAATTCTCTCAAAAATCAAAAGATCTGGATACCTTTCACCGATCCATAAATTTCTCAACTAAACTCTATAACCCATCTTCCTCTTGAAAGAATGCTTAGGAAGAAGATCAGTGCCGTCCTTACTTAATCGGTGGAGATATCGATGCTTTACCAAGCCTATGATGAGAACTGTTATACGACTGGCTTCTGAGCGACAATACAATTAGAATAGGACACCTTAAACACTTAAGTGATATGAGTGATCCGCTAGTAAGGAGCCTAATCATGTATACTCTACATCTAAGAGTTGGAAAGTACGCCTTTTTCACTATGGACGTGATTGAAATCTAGCGACCAAATCATCGAAGCTCGAAACTTTTTCTAATACTTTCGAAAGATGTGCCGACTTCTGATGAAGGCATAATAAAAAAATCCACGGGTGGGGCAAGGGAGAACCTATTAGAAAGATCCTTATATTCCCACTTTTTGCTTGAGGACAAGCAAAGCCAAGTGTGGGGTATTTTATATCAGTCAAAAAGTCACATTTAATTCCCCAATATTAAGCCCTAGAACAATAAAGATTTAAACTTTGTCGACAAAATTATCGCTTTTTCGGTTGATTTTATAGATTAAGTAATTACGAAGGCGATGCAAAAAGAATCAAGTAAAACGGAGCTAAAACGAAGATTCTAGAGCGATAACAGTGAAAGACAAGAAATCAAGTTATGATCCAGCAAACCAGCAAGCCAAACGGCCTGCTAAACGGCATGCCAAACGGTTTGCCAGCATGGCAAACGGCCTGCCAAACGGTCAGAGCAAACGGGCACTGATGTGTGCAGAGGTGTATACGCAATAGTTATATTTTTGTTACGAAATACTATTAAATACGATACAATTTTACACAAGTTATTTATTTATTTATAGAGTGGATATACCTAAACCTTGCTACAACACTTCTAGGCAGTGTACCTAATCGTACAGTAGTGTAGTTTTTAGTATGTCCGGTTCGTCCACAGGGAACTAGCCAAGTTTAACGCTATATTTTTAAACTATATTTGTATAAATATAAATATTTATAAGTAGTATTATTATTATAAAAGGGGGGGTTTTTACCGTTTAATGACCGGTTTGTCTATTTTAAAACTTTAGTCGCAGTTAAAACCTAATGTAAAATATTAAAAATAAATATAACTTAATTTAAAGCGTAAAGTAAATGACAATAATTAAAGTGCGATAAATTAAAGTGCGATAAATAAAATGACGGTAAATAAAATTGCAATAATTAAAAAGTACGATAATTAAAAGTGCGATAAATAAAATGACAGTAAATAAAAGTGCGATGAGATATAAAATAAAGGAATGTCCATATGATTTTGTCCTTTGTCCGACGTGTTGATTTAAACTTCCGTAATCATGATGTTTGACGTGTTGATTTTAGTTTATTACCATGGGTTAATTGTCCTTTGTCCTGGATTATTCGATATGTCCATACGGTTTTATCCATAATAGTCCATCAGTCATAAATATAAAGTGCGAGAGTCTTCGTCAAATTATCCTTATACCCGAAGTCAAATATTCCAACTAATTGGGGATTCGAACTGTAACAAGGTCTTAATACTTTGTTTATTGAATACACCAGGTTATCGACTGCGTGTAATCCAAGGTTTTATTACTTTGTTAACAATTACACCAATTACCCTTGTATGTAATTCACCCCTATTTCAAAAAGTCTATTGATTATTAATCCATCCCCGTGTCCGGTCAAATGAATAATTATTGGTATTTATAGATATCCCGCCCACCGTACCCAGTCAAGCGTATGTGGTTATATATAAATACGTTAAATTATAAGTCTATATATTAAATTAACGAGGTATCATTTAGTTAATATAAAGAACATTAATAGCCCATAGTCTAATTCAAACCCCAATTATGGTCCAAAGCCCAATTACCCCGTCTTAATATTTTAGCCCAACATCACGATTACTTCAGCTTAAATAATCATAATAATAACTTAGCTATGAGACATTAATGTAAAAAGGTTGAACATAACTTACAATGATTAATAATAGCGTAGCTTTACACGGATAGAATTTCGACTTATACACTTACAACATTCGCTAACTTACAATTATTATTATTAATCTTAAATTAAAATTAAAATTATAAATTATATATACATATATATATATATATATATATATATATATATATATATATATATATATATATATATATATATATATATATATATATATATATATATATATATATCGTGAGAGATAGAGAGGATAGAAAAAGATGTGTGAATTTCATCCAATACACGCGAACTTTATAGGACCTGACCTCACTGTTGTTGCAATGCGATCGCATGGGTTTATAACTGCCAGGCCATGCGATCGCATGGTTTAACAACCCATCCTAATCCATCTGGACGAGTCCATATCGATTACAAACGAGTTACAATAGTTGATTACATTGCGAGGTACTTGACCTCTATATGATACACTTTTACAAACATTGCATTCGTTTTTAAAAGACAAACTTTCATTTCATTGAAAGTTGATAGGTATGCATACCATTTCATAATATCCAAACTATAAATGACCTAATCTATCATTTATTTAATAATATTCTCTAATGAACTTCAACGACTCGAATACAACGTCTTTTGAAATATGTCATGAAGGACTCCAAGTACTATGCTTAAAATGAGTTAATGCACAGTGGAAGATTTCTTTCAAACCTGAGAATAAACATGCTTTAAAGTGTCAACCAAAAGGTTGGTGAGTTCGTTAGTTTATCATAAACAATCATTTCCATTGTTTTAATAGATCACAATATTTCATATTTTTCCATTTCTCATATACAGCAAGCATGCTTTAAGGTTCAATTATATGGTGAACACCTGGTAACCGACATTAACTAGATGCATATAAGAATATCCCCTATCATTCCATGAAATCCATCGGACATGATATAAAACAACATCGCAGTACTAAAGCATCCAGACGTTCGGATGGGGTTCGTCGGGCCCATAGATCTATTTTTAGGATTCGCGTCAATTAGGCGTGCACTAATTCTCAAAATTAGTGATGTTCCCTAATTCTTAGGCTACCAAGTTAAAAAGGGGCATATTCGGCTTCGATCATTCACCCATATAATGTAGTTTAATTACTTATGTCTATTTCATAATATATTCATAAAAGTTGCGCATGTATTCTCAGTCCAAAAATGTAAAGGGTAAAAAGGCAAATGAAACTCACCATACTGTATTTTGTAGTAAAAATACATAGAACGACATTGAACAAGTATAGGGTTGGCCTCAGATTCACGAACCTATATCATTTGTGGATATATTAACACATATAATGGTAATCGAATAAATTTTTATATAATTAGTGATATAGTTGTTATATTTAATAATTTATAGATTTTATTAATTAATTAAGTACATTTATTTTATATATACATTAAATAAATAATTATTATTTATTATAAACATATTAAAATATTTATGTTATATGTAATAAATATATTTTTATGTAACTAATATTTTATTTGGTAAAATTACAACTAATAATAAAAGGTTGTATTTTTATAATAATAATAATAATAGTAATAATAATAATTATTATAATATCTATAATAATAATACTAATAAAAATGATACTAATACTAATGAAAATAATAATGATTTGTATTGTTTTCAAAATAATAATAATCATAATAATAATAATAATAATAATCATAATAATAATCCTAATAATGTCAATAATAATAATAATCATATTAATAAAAGTACTAACAATAATAATGCTAATAATATTAAAAATGTACAACCTTTGAAGGAAGAAGCCTTAAAAATAAAAACGCCATTGTCCAGATTCGAACCCGAGACCTCTCGCTAAAGCACAACACCCTTAAACATTAAGCTACTAGCTCGTTCTTAGTTTAAACCCCATATTTATTTTATTTAACGTATCTTGCCAGCTTTAACTATATCTCTATCATCAAAAAATAAACGTCGCCCTCAAGTCTCCAACTTGAGACCTCTCGTTCCTCACAACCACACCAAACCATCAATCTGTGATTTCATTCTTGTCTTAAACCCTAATTAAAACTATATAACTTATATATCTAACTGTCAGTTTCTTTCTTCATCTAAACTCAATTGACATCATCAATGGATCATCGCTAACATTATACCATAACTTCTTAATTATCATACTTGTCATCATTTACTGATATCAACATGAGTATTCATTCTTCCCCTAACAAACCGAAGGAAGTGAACTGCAGCAACAATTTTTATAACCTCATATTCTGGCCCAGTAATTCATTCGATCCAACAATTTATTTGAAGAACTAGTCCACAAACTCATATAAGCCCAAGTCTTGTTTTACTTTAACTTGAACCAAGAATTCATGGTGGGGCTCGGTTGGCAAAAAAAAAATATGTAGCTGCTAGCTGCATCTTATATTCACACGTCCCATGCTTTAATCATTCCATAATCTAATTATTTGATTCACTGAATTACTAAAAAAAAATGTAGGATGTCCCTTTTACACTTTCTTTTAGTCGGCCATGAAGGTTCTTTTGTCCCAATTGTAATATTTAAACCGAATCTCGGTCCACAACTTCAATTAGAAAGGCCAGCTAATACGTTTTCAATTTGGAATCTAATCACCTAATATAAATTTAGGTGGGGTTCGGTTTCCACCAAGAGCATAAAGAAATCACAAGAACTTATAATTTAAAGGATCTTCCTTTCCCACTTATATATTCGGATAAACCCACTCAAGTGGTCATTAACAGTTCGATATCTTTCTCTATTTTGTTTAAAAAATAAAATGTAAGCAGCAATAGTAATTAGTTGTGTTTAGCTTACTGTAATTAATACGATTGAGGGTTGATAATTTATGATGTCCGTGATGATGTTTGGAGATGATAATCGGTCCATATATGCCAAAGGTGGTGGCAACTGCAGTTCAAGAAGAAGGAACGCACACAAAAATAGGAGAGAAGAAATAACGTAGTAGTATCATTTAAAGAGAAAGAAATAATTGTACAGCAGTTGTAGCGGCAGTTTGTTGGGGTTTTTAAATGAAGTTTCATTTTTGTTTTGCTCGATGAAGATGATCTAGGGTGGTTTTGGTTGTGTTTGATTTGATGGTTTGGTGATGGTGATCATGAAAGCCAAATTGTTTGGTTTGGTTAAGAATAGAAGAGATGGATAGAAAAAGTAAAGGGGTACCTGGTGGTCGTTTGCATCAAGGAACAGAAACGGCAAGACATCAACGAATATCATTTGCCATGGTTATGATGGTAGTGTTATAGATGAGTTTCGTTGGTGATGTCTAAGATGGCGGTGTAGGTTGAAGATAGTTGTTGATGATGATCAAGAGAAGAAGTACATTGTAGCAGAGATATTTAATGAATGATTGAAGAAGTAGTGAGAATTGCTCACGATTGTTTTGTAGTGAAAAATGAAGTCGACCTGTCAACAAAATCAGACAGGAAGGACGATTGAAATAAAGAGTAGATATTGAAGTTCAACTGCTTTTATTGCTATATTGATAATGGAATCCAGTTTGTTGGATTTAACAGACAAGAAGTACTTACAGCATGTAGCAGATGAAGAAAAGAAAAATAAAGCCGATAGTTAATTCAACAGAATTTGGTTGTATATGATTTGGATTCGATTTAAAAAATCAAGAACAAATTTACAATAGTGTGATTGTGATAGAAAATTGATTTCGTCCTTTTTTTCTTATTTTTATGATGTATATAATTTATTTATATAAATTTATTATTAATAATAATAATTATATTAATTAATAATAATAGATATTAATGATACTAATAATAATAAAAATAATAATAATAAGGTTATTAATGTTAATAATAATATATTGTATTATTTTCCATTAATAATAACTATAAGAGTAATAATCATAACATTGCTAAGGATAAAAGTAACATAATAACATTAGTGATAATGATAATAATAATCATAATAATATTAATAATAATCTAATAAATTACATATAAAAATTTTAATATTATAATTTTAATGATACTAATAATACAAATATTAATTTTAAGAATAATAATGAATGTAATAATAATATAACAACTATAATTAAATTTGTAATTACATTTAACATATTAAGATTACAATTATATAATATGATAGCATTTATTTTATATTTATATATATTTTATATATATTACAACTAATTATCAGTATAAATCATATATATATTTGTATATATTTATTTTTACTAATATCTTAATTATTTTGTAAATTACTTTACATGTTTAAATCAAATGATTAAATGATATTCTATTAATACAAAT
The DNA here is from genome assembly GCF_046630445.1 of Rutidosis leptorrhynchoides. Taxonomy (NCBI): domain Eukaryota; kingdom Viridiplantae; phylum Streptophyta; class Magnoliopsida; order Asterales; family Asteraceae; genus Rutidosis; species Rutidosis leptorrhynchoides. Next base: position 276,849,342 of record NC_092339.1, on the reverse strand, counting down.
TAATGAATATATATATATATATATATATATATATATATATATATATATATATATATATATATATATATATATATATGAAGGTATTTCGTATGCCCGAGAGACATATTAAATTAATGTGGCTAATATGTTTTGATCCAAGTCGGGTCATACCCAATAACAAGCTTACCGGCACCTTAATCGTTTTGATCTTAACGATTGGATCGTTGATTGAATTACGCAACACTTGAAATTTAAGAAAAATGGTTTTTCTTAAATAATATTACTTGATGTGTATATAAATTATGGTATAATTTATATAACAAGAATTTAATTATTTATAGGTTAAATAATTAATTAAGTTAAGTTACATTTTATAAAATTGGTTTTATAAAATAATGTAAACATAACTTATAATATGGATTTAGTTATTTATAGGTTAAATAATTAATTAAGTTATGTTACATTTTGTAATGTTAGTTTTGTAAAATATATAATGTGCAAGTTTATAAAAATGTATTTTATAAAATCTAGTTTTATAAAAACTAGTTTTATAAAAACTAGTTTTATAAAATCTAGTCTTACAAAATAAGTTTATAAAAGAATTGGAAGTGGCATGGGAGTATGGAGAAGGCATGCTCTTTTGACTTGCTTTTGCCTTGTTACTTGCATTCCATGTGCATATTAACCAATACATTTTGCAAGACCAATACACACATGCAATACACATCAAAATAAGCTAGAAAAAAAAACTACACACTTCTCCTTTTGCTGCTGTTTTCAGCCGTGAGTTTCCAAGGGAAGTAAGGGGTTCATTTTCTTTTAGCAAGCTTACTTTCAAGTGTTAGATAAATCCTAACCAAAAGCTAGGTGTTGGTGCACAAGTTTGGGGTATATTCACTTGAGGTTTCATACTTTTGAAGCTCCATTTAGCATCATCATATTCATCACTTATCAACAAGCTTGGAGAAGGTATAACCACTTTATTCTTGCTTGTAGTTTGTAAGCATGTTTCATAACTTGATCCTAATTGGGATTTAACTTTAATTGGTTAAAGATTAACATGTTCTAAAATGGTAATTACATGCTTCCGCTTTTAATTGATTCTTAAATGGTTTTAAGTGGTTTGAAGTTGTTAAATCCCAACAATGGTATCTAGAGCCGAAGTTGTTGAAATATGCTTCGAGATGGTTATTATACTCACTATACATTTTGCATTTTATGTACATGCATGATTGTAAAATGCAAAAATTGTATGTTTAGGGTGGGTGGGTGTTTTTGGCCAAATTGTTTGGGATCCAAAATTGGGTTTTGGGTCTTCCATTTTGGTCATATTTGGTTGCATGTTGTTGTTCACAATCTTAGCCTTGACCTTGTGTTTGATTGCATGTTTGTTTGGTTGATTATTCATTCATTTGGTATGTAATAATAATTATTCTTTTGGCATGTAATTTATTTATTCATTTGGTAATGTAATTTATTTTATATTTGGTATGTAAAATAAATTAGGTTGTATTTTCATTTTCTAGAGAAATATGTATTAGGATATACTTTTTGTAAAGAGTATGAAGATGCAAAAGATGGAGCAAAAGAAGAATACATGCATTTGGATGCAAGATTTAGTGGGAGATGTTAAATCTCCTACTTTGTGTTATAACCCATTTACCGGTGACATTTGTTTTCGGCTAAACAAATGTTCACCAAAAGGCTAGATTGTGAACATATTTTTTTGCATGTGTGGTTGTTTTGTTGTTTGATTATAGATTGTATGTTTGGTTGCTACAAATTAATCACACAAGTTAACAACAAACAAATTAAAATTTAATTGGTTAAATTAGACGTTATTAAACAACATGCAAAATGACAATTTAAATGGTTAAATTGAAATGGCAAAAGGACATTAATAATTGGTTATTAAAACACATATAAAATGGTTTATATCAAATCATGTAACTGGCTTAATTACAAGACATGAAAATGGATTTTCATACAAACCATACACTAAATGCATGTTGGTGTATAGTGTAAAAGTTTTCTCAAACTAGAATTAACGAAAACTTAAAATCCCTATATTTACATGGTAAACAAGTTAAACGCCATCCTTATTGTGTGACACTTAGGCATATTAGGGAATTCATGATGGGATAAAGGTCACCTAACCATTATGAGCAAACTAATATAATTAAGGTGAATTTCGCACACTTGTGGGATAAAGGTCACCTAACCACTTGTATGTTGAATTTACACATCTACACAAGTAGGACGACTTGATTTGGGAATCATGAACTTAGGATCACCGAAGCATGAGGAACAAATAGGCGTTGATGGGATAAATATGCCATGCAAAAGGATTGCATGATCCCATAACTTAGAAGTTGCAAAAGGATTGCAATTGTCATATAATGACTACCTAGCTAAATCAAATGACGCGATAAAGGTCACCTAACCGAAATTTGGTTTACCGTTGGATTCTAAAATTTAATAAATATCAATTGGATTTAAAGGGTATTGATTGTTAAATTAAAATTGATACTTAAATAACTTGTTAAATTTTGTAGATGGCCGCCAATAACAACAACAACATTCCAAACGTACCTATTAACTTTAACAACCTATCGTTGAGGTCAATCCTCGAAAAGGAAAAACTCAACCATACGAACTTCATGGATTGGTTTCGCAATCTAAGAATTGTCCTCAAACTAGAGGACAGGGCGTATGTGTTGGAAGACCCCATTCCTGATCAACCGGATGAGGATGATACGGAAGGCATGGCTTATTGGGAGAAATATTGCACCGATTCGTTGCAAGTTTCTTGCCTCATGCTTGGGACTATGATACCCGAACTCCAAAAGGATTTTGAGCATCATAGTGCATATGACATGATCACACAGTTGAAGGAGATGTTCCTTCAACAAGTTCGTGTCGAGCGCTTTGAAATGGTCCGAGCGCTTCATGCATGTCGGATGGACGACTCCCAATCTGTTTCATCTTATGTCCTTAAGATGAAAAGCCTAATTGATTGAGCAAACTGTCTAAATTGCAACGTGTCTAATGAATTAGCCACGGACCTTATTCTCAACTCATTGTCAAAAAGGTTTGACACATTTGTAATGAATTACAACATGAATGGTTTGGATAAAAGCATTGGCGAATTACATGCCATGCTTAAGACAACCGAAGCAAGCATGGGTAAAAAGGCTTCACCCATGTTTATGTTCAATGAAGGCGGGTCCAAAACCAATAACACTTCTAAGCCAAAGGTGGCTAAGAGGAAAGGACCCGCCTACCAAGGCAAAGGCAAGGTAAAATGGAAGATGGTTACCCCAACCAACAACAACAAAAAGCAAAAGGTTGCCGGAAAAGCTAACCCCAAGGAGGATCCGTGCTTTGGTTGCGGTGAAATGGGTCACTGGAAACGCAACTGCCCAGTCTACCTTAAGGAGTTGAAGGAAAAGAGGGATGCTGGGCAAACCTCAGGTAATGTATATATGGTATACATTGAGCTTAGTATTACTTCTTCTAATACATGGGTATTAGACACAGGATGTGGAACTCATATTTGCAATTCTTTGCAGGGGTTCAAAAGAAGTAATCAAGATGCGGGAACAACAAGTCTCTTCATGGGAAATGGAGCAAGGGTGCAAGTGAAAGCTCAAGGAGACTTTGTTTTAAAGCTTCCAAGTGGTTTGGAGCTTATTTTGAAAAATGTTTTGTATGCACCCGATTTATCACGAAACATTATTTCTGTATCCCGTTTGAAACAATATGGTTTTAATCTTAATTTCATTAATGATGATATCCATGTTTATTTAGATAATGTGTTCTATTTTAAGGCTTCACCTTTGAATGGTATTTATGAATTGGTTCATGATGACACATCATTCAATAGCTCAATGTTCCATGCAAATACCAAGAAACTCAAAAGGGATTTGAGTGATTCCTACTTATGGCATTGTCGCCTTGGTCACATAAACAAGAATCGAATGCATACATTTTAAAAGAATGGACTTTTGAAATCAAATGAACTAGACTCGTTTGATGTATGTGAATCTTGTTGACAAGGCAAAATGACTAAAGCACCTTTCAATGGGACCTATGAAAGGGCTAAGGACTTATTGGGATTAATACATTCGGATGTATGTGGACCCTTTAAGCCCATGACTAGGAATGGTGAAAGATACTTCGTTACTTTCATTGATGACTTCAGTCATTTCGGATACGTCTACTTATTAAGACACAAGGACGAAACTTTTGAGGCATTCAAAGAATATCAAAACGAAGTACAAAATCAATTCAACAAGACAATTAAGTTACTTCGTACCGATAGAGGAGGTGAATACCTAAGCGATGCTTTCCAAGATCATCTTAGAAGTTGTGGGATAATCTCGCAACTTACTCCACCCGGGACACCACAGATTAATGGTGTTTCCGAAAGGAGGAACCGAACCCTAATGGATATGGTTCGATCTATGATGGCTAGAAGCTCGTTGCCTCTATCATTTTGGGGTTATTGTCTATGCTCCGCGGTTCATATTCTAAATATGGCCCCAACCAAGAAAGTGGAACGAACTCCTCATGAGATGTGGTTTGGAAAACCTCCATCTCTATCATACTTAAAGGTATGGGGATGTGAAGCTTATCCTAAGCGTTACATCCCTAATAAGTTGAATGCTCGATCCACGAAGTGTATCTTCATATGATATCCCAAGGATGATATGGGATACTATTTCTATGATCCATCCGAGCAAAATGTATTTGTTGCTCGGAAGGCAGAATTCCTTGAAACTAAGTTCCTAATGGAAGGAAATAGTGAAAGGAAGATAGATCTTGAAGAGGTTCAAGATCAAGTAGATGATATACAATTGGTTGACACTAGCACTCAACATGAAAATGTTGAGAGTGATCAAATGGATGATCAAAATACACAAGACGTTCGCAGATCTGGTAGGATTAGTAATCCTCCTGAGAGATATGGGTTTCTCATGGATGGTTGCTATGTGGTTGATTTAGATGAACTAACAAACTACCAAGATGCTTTATCAAGGATTGATAAGGATAAATGGCAGGAAGCCATGAACGCTGAGATGCAATCCATGTATGACAACCAAGTTTGGGAACTTGTTGAACAACCTACTGGCTCAAGGCTAGTTGATTGTAAATGGCTTTTCAAAATGAAAACCGACATACATGGAAACTTGGATACATATAAAGCTAGACTTGTAGCAAAAGTTTTCACTCAAACTCAAGGGTTTGACTATGATGAAACTTTTTCGCCTGTGGCAATGCTAAATCTATTAGGATATTACTTGCCATTGCTGCTTATTATGACTATGAAATATGGCAAATGGATGTCAATACCGCTTTTCTAAACGGACATCTTGAGGAAGATGTCTATATGGTTCAGCCTGAAGGTTTTGTTGATCCGAAATATCCTAAAAAGGTATGCAAGTTAAAGAAGTCAATCTACGGATTGAAACAAGCATCTAGAATGTGGAATCATCATTTTAATGAGGAGGCCAAGAAATTTGGCTTCATTAAAAATGGTGATGAGGATTGTGTATACAAGAAAGCTAGTGGGAGCACTATCATGTTCCTTGTACTATATGTGGATGATATATTGTTATTTGGAAATGATATTCCGGCAATGGAAGGTGTTAAAACTTGACTAAGTAAATGTTTCTCTATTAAGGATCTTGGAGAAGCACAATACTTTTGGGGATTGGGATCTACAGGGATAAATCCAAGAAATTGATAGGTTTAAATCAAAGTGCATACATTGAAAAGATCTTGAAAAGGTTCAAGATGGAGAACTCTAAGAAAGGTTTGGTACCTATTCAAAAGGGAACACTTCTCAGTTCATCTCAGTGCCCCACCACGAAAGATGAACATGAGAGAATGAAGAAAGTTCCATATGCGTCTGCCATTGGGTCAATCATGTATGCAATGATATGCACTAGACTGGATGTGTTATGCGCTCTTAGCCTGACAAGTAGATACCAGAATAACCCAGGAAACAGTCATTGGATTGCTGTCAAAAGTATATTGAAATACCTTAGGAGGACTAAGGATATGTTTCTGATATGTGGGTCTGGTGAGGAGGAACTCGCTGTAAAAGGTTACGTGGACGCGAGTTTCCAAACTGATCGAGATGATTCTCGATCATAATCCGGTTATGTCTTCACGTTAAATGGAGGTGCGGTCTCTTGGGAGAGTTCAAAATAGGATGTTGTTGCATTATGCACTACAGAGTCGGAGTACATTGCCGCCTCATTGGCATCTCAGGAAGCCGCATGGATGAAGAAATTCATAGATGACTTAGGAGTGGTCCCTTCCATTCAGGACCCTCTTGAGATCTTTTGTGACAACGAGGGTGCGATTGCTCAAATCAAGGAACCTCGTGCTCACCAAAAGACCCATCACATTGGGCGGAGATTCATTTACATAAGGGATGAAGTTGAAAAGGGAAAGATATGTATTCGCAAAGTTCACACAGATCTTAATATAGCGGATCCACTCACGAAGCTCTTGCATGGTGCAAAACATACAGGACATGTTTGTGCATTAGGGCTTCGATATTCTAGTGATTGGTCATGATCTGTTTTATGTATTATAACGGAACGAAATTTGTTCAAACTCATTAATATAATTATGGTATTATTAATCTTGAGTCATGTTCCTATTTTGCATATTTTATCCATGAATAAGTAATTATTCTAAATTCCGTAGTCGATCACATTTGTGGGAAAAAGTGTGAGGTTTAGACTATTATGAACTCGGATTGGTATACGTTCACGGGATGAATGTGGGGCAAGGTTGCAAGCAAGGTTCATAGATATTTATAGGATACAAATATTAGAAGACCCGCCCTCAATATTTACTAAATGGAGCCTTTGTGGTTGATCACATGTAATCTTGAGTAAAGGCGAATATCATTGTATCCTCTGACCTGAGATGCATATTGGGTTCGGATATTCACTAAGTATTGTTCCTTGATTCTTTCCTTCACTATTCTAAAATATGGTAGTTCATAAGGAAGAGCTCAGGTATAATGCAAGGTATATATTTAGGACGTATGTAGTCAAGATGGAATTTGTCCCTCTTATTCATTGAGAGTCAGATGTCTAAGGCCTGATAAAGTTAAATCTAGAAGGGAGTGATCACTCTGTGTCTCTTGGATTTAACATGACATCTAGGACGAAAGGAAATAATGAAAGATTCACCTATTCATATTCGAGATGGGAACTCGAAAGGGATGATGTTATTGAATGGCATAAAGTCATAGCATATTGGGGGTGATGGACGGTCGTTAGGTGGTATCCATCACTTGCATTAATTTCTTATGTTTCTCGTGCAAGTGGGAGATTGAAGGTATTTCGTATGCCCGAGAGACATATTAAATTAATATGGCTAATATGTTTTGATCCAAGTCGGGTCATACCCAATAACAAGCTTACCGACACCTTAATCGTATTCTGATCTTAACGATTGGATCCTTGATTGAATTACGCAACACTTGAAATTTACGAAAAATGGTTTTCTTAAATAATATTACTTGATGTGTATATAAATTATGGTATAATTTATATAACAAGAATTTAATTATTTATAGGTTAAATAATTAATAAAGTTAAGTTACATTTTATAAAATTGGTTTTATAAAATAATGTAAACATAACTTATAATATGGATTTAGTTATTTATAGGTTAAATAATTAATTAAGTTATGTTACATTTTGTAATGTTAGTTTTGTAAAATATATAATGTGCAAGTTTATAAAAATATATTTTATAAAATCTAGTTTTATAAAAACTAGTTTTATAAAATCTAGTCTTATAAAATAAGTTTATAAAAGAATTGGAAGTGGCATGGGAGTATGGAGAAGGCATGCTCTTTTGACTTGCTTTTACCTTGTTACTTGCATTCTATGTGCATATTAACCAATACATTTTGCAAGACCAATACACACATGCAATACACATTAAAATAAGCTAGAAAAAAACTGCACACTTCTCCTTTTGCTGCTGTTTTCATCCGTGAGTTTCCAAGGGAAGTAAGGGGTTCATTTTCTTTTAGCAAGCTTACTTTCAAGTGTTAGATAAATCCTAACCAAAAGCTAGGTGTTGGTGCACAAGTTTGGGGTATATTCACTTGAGGTTTCATACTTTTGAAGCTCCATTTAGCATCATCATATTCATCACTTATCAACAAGCTTGGAGAAGGTATAGCCTCTTTATTCTTGCTTGTAGTTTGTAAGCATGTTTCATAACTTGATCCTAATTGAGATTTAACTTTAATTGGTTAAAGATTAACATGTTCTAAAATGGTAATTACATGCTTCGGCTTTTAATTGATTCTTAAATGGTTTTAAGTGGTTTGAACTTGTTAAATCCCAACAATATATATATATATATATATATATATATATATATATATATATATATATATATATATATATATATATATATATATATATATATATATATATATATATATATATATATACATATATATTTACTTACATGTTTATTTACACACAATTGTTAGTGAATCGTCGGGAATAGTCATAGGACAATGAAACCATAAAAACAGTTCAAGAATTTTGTGACTCAATCATTACATACTTTGCTTATCGTGTCGAAATCAATTAAGATTTAGTTTAAATTTGATCAGAAATTTCCGGGTCGTCACAGTACCTATCTGTTAAAGAAATTTCGTCCCGAAATTTGAATGAGGTCGTCATGGCTAACAATAAAAATGTTTTCATGACGAATATGAGTTGATAAATAGAGTTTTATCATTGTTGGCTAATATAGATGTAATGATTCGATCATGTGAAGCGTACGAGTGAAGTTATCACAAAATAGTGGAATGAGGAAAATAAGTTTCGTCATAACTTTTGACGTAGTCCTGGTTGAATTCCGGAATTCAAGAGATTTAAAGAAAATTTTCTAAATCTAAAAGATTTGATTCTTCGGCGAATAAGAAAATTAAGAATTCTCTAATTAAATGCGGAGATCTGCCTTTATTTTTCTATCAGATATTTCACTATAAATTAACTTCTTCCATTCCGTTACTTTTACCATTCCTATACCTAATTCCCAAATTCAAAAGTTTATGAAAATGCTAAATTCAGTTCTGATCCTTGTCCTTATCCTTACTATCACAATTACCATTATCCTTTTCCAACTTCCACTAGAGGAATCTGCTTACTTCTACTTTGCCCTTGGGGTTATAGTGCTTTTAATCCTCCCGTGTCTTTATGTTGCTATAAACATTGATATACACAGTTTGTAATTTATGTGTTGTTATCGGCTTTATATCTTCCTTTATACTTCAAAGTCCTTGCTTATTTTTTCTATAATCATTGTCATCCCCAGTTAATACTCCCCCTATTTGCTGCAATTTATACTCTAATTTCTATTTCGGAGCTTTGTCCCTTTGTTTCTTCTTCTTGCGATTGGGCATCTCTTTTAATGGTCCAGAATTCGTAGATATAAGTTTCAGAATGAACAGTGTTAATGTCCTAAGAAAAAATGGCAATAGTACAATTTGACTTGCCAAATTACCAGAATTCAAGGAAAGATAGGACTATCAAGAAAAATATATTCTTGATATGTTTATAGATTAGACAGAACGTAAGAGTCGTGTAACATGGCACATGATGATGTTATGATCTGTGAATCATCACATTCCATTTAGAAACTCAGCATGAATTACTGTAATATAATCACGTTGATCAAGTGTCATTATATTATAATAACTCATGCTTCAGTTCCCAACACTACTTCAAAACATTCCTATTTTAAATTTGAATTTTTCAGATTTTTAAAACTAACACAGTTTCTTTTATGTTGTAACGTAGATATTGCGAAGAGATAAATGATTTTAGATGAGGATAGTTGAGAATATATCTTCAGGAACATCGGAGATATATATAATGAAAAATATGGTGATATCTTAGAATATTTAAGATAAAATGATGATGAAGAATATTATTCGTAAAGGTTTTAGAGTAAGGAGCAGGGTATTCGTTAACAATTTCAGCAGGTACTAAATCATTTGTATTCTTTGAAGGCAGGTTTAGCCTTTGTGATTTATCCACAGTCTCTTTCATACTTTGCTCAATCCGTTTTTCAGTTTCAAACCTTCTCTTTTTCTGAGCTTTACCAACACACGATTCTTTATCATCAAACTTTTTATTGTTAAGGTCGTTTACGGTTTTTGCTGCTTCATCAGCGTTTCGAGAACTAGTTCGCACTTCAGGGTGTTTTTCAGAAACTTCACATTCGAAGTCTGTAAGTCTTGGAGGTAGACGTTATATGTATACATATAACTGTTGCGTAGGATCGTTGCGAATTTCAAAATACTGATTGCTGATTCTCAGTAGTTGGTATGACAATTATTGTTACAGGATGTAGGTGAGTACATGATGGGGTTTTAATGAATAAGTATAATGTCCTTTCAGAGAGGCTTAAGTCGAAGGTTAATGAAGTTGTTGATAAGTTTACTGCTGATGTGGCGAGATATGAAAGGTTCTCCGGTAACAATGATGAAGGGGTAATCTTTATAATAGGGTTTATTCGAATGAAAAACTTGAAGTTGATTTGTTGGAGCTGTCACAAAATTGGCTAATTTGAAAAGAAATTGCGTTGTTATTTTCGAAAATAACAATGCCAAAGAAGCTAGCACAGATACGTGTTAAACATTTATACAGGTTCCGAGAATTTTTCAGGTGCATAACTATATCCGTAAATCTTTTCTTCCATAGATGAAGTGCGGTTGATTCATCCTCCCGATTGAGGTGTTTTTAAGAATCACGAAAGGTTTGAACACAGATTATAATCGTCAAGATACAAATGAGGTATAAGATGAAAATCAAGTGGCAAACTTGAAGAATTGTTTAGTTTCATATGTTATAATCAATATTTTAATTTATTTTAATTATTCACTGTTGGTAGTCCTTAGTTGATTAGTCCACAGTTAGCTAGGAACAGTTAGCTAGGATTTTGTTAGCGTGGATTCTTAACAAAATTTCTCATAGTTAATTTGTTTGTTTCTAACAAATTTTATTCCGTCAAATATTTTCTTCATTATGCCACTTGTTGGATTCTGATAGGTCAAAATCCAAATATGAAATTTGAATGGAAATGGTTATTCTGTGGTGAACGGATTTATATATCTGTAGATGTAAGTAGGATAGGAAATGACTGTTGAATCAGATTTGAAGAATGTACAATGTAACTTATTAATGTGAAATCTTAAATATTTCTCGGTATTACCTACCCGTTAAAATATTTTCATCATTAACAGTTTGTATGAAAGAATTTTTAATCACAATCTTTATGAAAATATATATACATATATATTTTCTTCAGATGTAATTATGGATTTAATGAGTCAATATAATATTAGACTCATTTGTTTTTCGATTTGAGCTAGAATAAGTAATCTCTAAAACTATTAGGATCCACATATTCTTCGCAAAATATTAATGAAGTTATGGATCAATACTTCATCGTTCATTACTGTTGGTACTCCTTGGTATCTATGGTGCGTATGATGTTGATGTTCGTGGGACAGATTGTGAAATTGAGGCTTGGGATGCGGATGTTGTTGTTGGTGGTACTGTTGGTGCCGGTAATGTTGCTGAAGCTGGTACATTTTGCACCATATTTTTCAAGGCTACAACTCGGGTGCGAAGTTCGTTGACTTATTACTCCGGGATGATTGTCGGTAGGAACGGGCGGATGAATAAGGTTTTGAATTTGAGATAGTATATAATCATAGCGAGATATTTAGAAAATGAGGTGAAAATGGTGTTTCTAATAGGTTCACCGGTAAGTGTTTCAGGCTCTTCGCCAAAAGGTGAATTTGGTTGGTGGAAAGGATCGCCTTCTTCTTGTCTCCAATGATTGAGTAGACTACGAACCCATCCCTAATTAATCTAGAATTGGTGATGACTGATTGATTGATCCATTCCGGTCACACTGTTTTCAGAGCTTGAGTGGAATTCCATATCGGAATCCGAGGGACTTGAACTAATGGCGAGTTCCATTTCGTATGATTGAATAAAGGATTTTTCGATATGAAATGATTTTCGACTATCGGATGGTATTCTAATTATATAGAATATCTATATATATAGAACAAAAGATCTCGTAGATTACGGAGGAATTTACGGAATATGTCAGGCAACGTTTACAGTAACAGATACGCTAAGATATGAATTAGCAGATACGCTAAGATATGAATTTTGTCTATACACTATCTATGCAATGAATGCAGTAAGACGCGTTTAGACTAAAGATGGTAAGTAGATAATTTTCGACAAGAATTGATAAGTAAACTTTTGACATGCAAACCAGGTTCAAGTCCAGACTCATTAATATAACCTAATAACTACTAGGCCGAAGTCCAGACTCATTAATGCATCCTAACAACTCCTAGTTAGACACACTAATGCAAGACCTGGTTCGCTACGACCACCGCTCTGATAACTTTAACAACCCATCCTAATCCATCTGGACGAGTCCATATCGATTACAAACGAGTTACAATAGTTGATTACATCGTGAGGTACTTGACCTCTATATGATACACTTTTACAAACATTGCATTCATTTTTAAAAGACAAACTTTCATTTCATTGAAAGTTGACAGGTATGCATACCATTTCATAATATCCAAACTATAAATGACCTAATCTGTCATTTATTTAATAATATTCTCTAATGAACTTCAACGACTCGAATGCAACGTCTTTTGAAATATGTCATGAAGGACTCCAAGTACTATCCTTAAAATGAGTTAATGCACAGCGGAAGATTTCTTTCAAACTTGAGAATAAACATGCTTTAAAGTGTCAACCAAAAGGTTGGTGAGTTCATTAGTTTATCATAAACAATCATTTCCATTGTTTTAATAGACCACAATATTTCATATTTTTCCATTTCTCATATACATTATGCATGCTTTAAGGTTCAATTATATGGTGAACACCTGGTAACCGACATTAACTAGATAAATATAAGAATATCCCCTATCATTCTGGGAAATCCATCGGACATGATATAAAACAATATCAAAGTACTAAAGCATCCCGACATTCGGATGGGGTTCGTCGGGCCCATAGATCTATCTTTAGGATTCGTGTCAATTAGGCGTGCACTAATTATCAAAATTAGTGATGTTCCCTAATTCTTAGGCTACCAAGTTAAAAAGGGGCATATTCGGCTTCGATCATTCACCCATATAATGTAGTTTAATTACTTGTATCTATTTCATAAAATATTCATAAAAGTTGCGCATGTATTCTCAGCCCAAAAATGTAAAGGGTAAAAAGGAAAATGAAACTCACCATATTGTATTTTGTAGTAAAAATACATAGAACGACATTGAACAAGTATAGGGTTGGCCTCAGATTCACGAACCTATATCATTTGTGGATATATTAACACATATAATGGTAATCGAATAAATTTTTATATAATTAGTGATATAGTTGTTATATTTAATAATTTATAGATTTTATTAATTAATTAAGTACATTTATTTTATATATACATTAAATAAATAATTATTATTTATTATAAACATATTAAAATATTTATGTTATACGTAATAAATATATTTTTATGTAACTAATATTTTATTTGGTAAAATTACAACTAATAATAAAAGGTTGTATTTTTATAATAATAATAATAGTAATAATAATTATTATTATAATACCTATAATAATAATACTATTAAAAATGATACTAATACTAATGAAAATAATAATGATTTGTATTGTTTTCAGAATAATAATAATAATAATAATAATAATAATAATAATAATAATAATAATAATAATAATAATAATCATAATAATAATAATAATCCTAATAATGTCAATAATAATCATAATCATAATCATAAAAGTACTATCAGTAATAATGCTAATAATATTAAAAATGTACAACCTTTGAAGGAAGAAGCCTTAAAAATAAAAACGCCATTGTCCAGATTCGAACCCGAGACCTCTCGCTAAAGCATAACACCCTTAAACATTGAGCTACTAGCTCGTTCTTAGTTTAAACCCCATATTTATTTTATTTAACGTATCTTGCCAGCTTTAACTATATCTCTATCATCAAAAAAATAAACGTCGCCCGCAAGTCTCCAACTTGAGACCTCTGGTTCCTCACAACCACACCCAACCATCAATCTGTGATTTCATTCCTGTCTTAAACCCTAATTAAAACTATATAACTTATATATCTAACTATCAGTTTCTTTCTTCATCTAAACTCAATCGACATCATCAATGGATTATTGCTAACATTATACCATAACTTCTTAATTATCATACTTGTCATCATTTACTGATATCAACATGAGTATTCATTCTTCCCCTAATAAACCAAAGGAAGTGAACTGCAGCAACAATTTTTATAACCTCATATTCTGGCCCAGTAATTCATTCGACCCAACAATTTATTTGAAGAACTAGTCCACAAACTCATATAAGCCCAAGTCTTGTTTTACTTTAACTTGAATCAAGAATTCGTGGTGTGGCTAGGTTGGCACAAAAAAAAAACTATATGTAGCCGCTAGCTGCATCTTATATTCACACGTCCCATGCTTTAATCATTCTATAATCTAATTATTTGATTCACTGAATTACTAAAAAAAAATTGTAGGACGTCCCTTTTACACTTTCTTTTAGTCGGCCATGAAGGTTCTTTTGTCCCAATTGTAATATTTAAACCGAATCTCGGTCCACAACTTCAATTAGAAAGGCCAGCTAATACGTTTTCAATTTGGAATCTAATCACCTAATATAAATTTAGGTGGGGTTCGGTTTCCACCAAGAGCATAAAGAAATCACAAGAACTTATAATTTAAAGGATCTTCCTTTCCCACTTATATATTCGGATAAACCCACTCAAGTGGTCATTAACAGTTCGATATCTTTCTCTATTTTGTTTAAAAAATAAAATGTAAGCAGCAATAGTAATTAGTTGTGTTTAGCTTACTGTAATTAATACGATTGAGGGTTGATAATTTGTGATGTCCGTGATGATGTTTGGAGATGATAATCGGTCCATATATGCCAAAGGTGGTGGCAACTGCAGTTCAAGAAGAAGGAACGCACACAAAAATAGGAGAGAAGAAATAACGTAGTAGTATCATTTAAAGAGAAAGAAATAATTGTATAGCAGTTGTAGCGGCAGTTTGTTGGGGTTTTTAAATGAAGTTTCATTTTTGTTTTGCTCGATGAAGATGATCTAGGGTGGTTTTGGTTGTGTTTGATTTGATGGTTTGGTGATGGTGATCATGAAAGCCAAATTGTTTGGTTTGGTTAAGAATAGAAGAGATGGATAGAAAAAGTAAAGGGGTACCTGGTGGTCGTTTGCATCAAGGAACAGAAACGGCAAGACATCAACGAATATCATTTGCCATGGTTATGATGGTAGTGTTATAGATGAGTTTCGTTGGTGATGTCTAAGATGGCAGTGTAGGTTGAAGATGGTTGTTGATGATGATCAAGAGAAGAAGTACATTGCAGCAGATATATTTAATGAATGATTGAAGAAGTAGTGAGAATTGCCTACGATTGTTTTGTAGTGAAAAATGAAGTCGACCTGTCAACAAAATCAGATAGGAAGGATGATTGAAATAAAGAGTAGATATTGAAGTTCAACTTCTTTTGTTGCTATATTGATAATGGAATCCAGTTTGTTGGATTTAACAGACAAGTACTTACAGCATGTAGCAGATGAAGAAAAGAAAAATATAGCCGATAGTTAATTCAACAGAATTTGGTTGTATATGATTTGGATTCGATTTAAAAAATCAAGAACAAATTTACAATAGTGTGATTGTGATAGAAAATTGATTTCGTCCTTTTTTATTTTTATTTTTATGATGTATATAATTTATTTATATAAATTTATTATTAATAATAATAATTATATTAATTAATAATAATAGATAATAATGATACTAATAATAATAAAAATAATAATAATAAGGTTATTAATGTTAATAATAATATATTGTATTATTTTCCATTAATAATAACTATAAGAGTAATAATCATAGTATTGCTAAGGATAAAAGTTACATAATAACTTTAGTGATAATGATAATAATAATCATAATAATATTAATAATAATCTAATAAATTACATATAACAATTTTCATATTATAATTTTAATGATACTAATAATACAAATATTAATTTTAATAATAATAATGAATGTAATAATAATATAACAACTATAATTAAATTTGTAATTACATTTAACATATTAACATTACAATTATATAATATGATAGCATTTATTTAATATTTATATATATATATTATATATATTACCACTAATTATCAGTATAAATCATATATATGTTTGTATATATTTATTTTTACTAATATCTTAATTATTTTGTAAATTAGTTTACATGTTTAAATCAAATGATTAAATGATATTCTATTAATACAAATTAATGTATACTTATATATATATACATATATATATATATATATATATATATATATATATATATATATATATATATATATATATATATATATATATATATATATTTATATATTTATATATTTACATATATATATTTACTTACATGTTTATTTACACACAATTGTTTCTTGAATCGTCGGGAATAGTCATAGGACAATGAAACCATAAAAACAGTTCAAGAATTTTGTGACTCAATCATTACATACTTTGCTTATCGTGTCGAAATCAATTAAGATTTAGTTTAAATTTGATCAGAAATTTCCGGGTCGTCACACATGGCCCCCTGGGACAGCTCACATTTGCTTGTTTTCTTGTTGCCGACGGTTTTAATATATAAAATAATATATATATAATTTTAATAATTAATTATATATTATATTATATTCATGTGCATAATTAACTTGTAATTTTTAGTCCGTTGCGTCGAGCGTTGAGAGTTGACTCTGGTCCCAGTTCTGGATTTTCGAATGTCCTTTCGTACTATTTAATATCTTGTACTTTGCGTTTCGCGGCTCGTACTCTTGTAATTTTTAGACGTTTCTCATCAATAAATTGAACCACTTTGATTGTACTTTGTACTTTTGAGCTTTTTGGTCGTTTGCGTCTTCAATTCATCGAATCTGTCTTTTGTCTTCACCTTTTATTATTTAAACGAATATCACTTGTAAATAGAACAATTGCAACTAAAAGCTTGTCTTTCTTGAGGGATAATGCTATGAAATATATGTTCGTTTTTAGCATTATCAAATATTCCCACACTTGAGTGTTGCTTGTCCTCAAGCAATATAGTCTTGAAATAAAAATACTAGAATCACTTCTTTATTCTTCACACTTTGTACATCAGTGATTTCGATTTGGCGGTATGAACAATGATAGTAACGTTGTGGTTACAGTCCCACATGCCTATATAAATTTAGATCCTTTAGGAAATTGGATCTTTATGAAAACATTCGATCTTTTGAAAATTTAATCTAGCTTTTACCCTAGATAAGTTTTCCGGAATAACCCTTCACCGGTGTTTGCAAAATATTTTTGTGGGTTTTGTGAGTTTCAGATTTGAAAATTTTAGCTCAAAACTTATGGTTTTGTGTCACCCACTTGCTAACCTTGTATTGGGAAAGCAACACGTCCAGTTTACTTACTCCGTATATTACCTTTCGGTAAACTACCGTCCGGTTGTAAAGGAAAGCGTTGAACAAGCAACTGTTAAGGTAATGTCCCGTGACATGCTTTTGATTATGGTCTATATCGTGTCGGATGCAAGTACTATCCTTTGTAGGAGCAATAGTAAAGATCACCCTATAGTTTTTCAGTCGGGCACAAGGTCCTGTATTCGACCATGCTATGCAACCACCGTTCTTACGGTTGACACTCGATTTGGTTCAGGTGACCTAATGAATTCCAGGTGAATTCTTAGGATTTTACGTTCAATGGTATTGAACGCATTAAAAATGGGTTTTCAGAAAACAAATCGGTTTGTAATTTGATCAAAATATTTTCTCGTTCAAGCTCGAGTTTAGATATCATCGAATTCCATGAGTTTGTAATTCTCAATCTTTAAAAGTCAATCTCAAGGATTGAGTAATATCAGTCTTAAAAGCTGATTTTTGATCTTTAAGGAGATTATGCTTTCTGGGGTTCTGATTCATTAGTATTATAAGCTAATTTGCATGGTGCCCCCCCATTGTACGAGACAGATCCTCTCATGGTTAGGATAAATCTGACCACTTAGTGACCCTGTTTGATGTCGAGGTCTGTGGATTTCCAGCTGATTTTCGAGAAAACTTTTCAAGGTTTTTTGTAGACTCTACAACTGGTCTGGACGATAACTTCCTAACCTAAATCAAGAAGCGCGTTTATTTTTCAGAAGACTTTACTTCCTTTTAATGATGGAATTAATTCATCGTGTAGATCCATCTTTTCTTTCAAATATATTATAAGAAATTAGGTAAAACTGATAAAATTGTCCAAAACAAAAGTATATCTTCAATTATTTGTACAAAAATATGTGATATATGTTCTAAATAACTTGGTAAATTTTTCCCACACTTGGCTTTTATTTTCCTTTCTTTGCCTTTTTTTTCCTCTATTCCATTTTAAATGAATTCTAACATTTTGAGTTGTTTATCAATTTATGTCCTTTCCGAGGTAACAATAATTTCGGTGTTAACACCTAGTTTTATCGTTCATAAATATGTATAAACATGATTTTGAGTTCATTTAATTGAAAATTTTGAATTTTTTTTACTAGAAGTGGGTAGTCAGTATATAAGACTAGGGCTGTTCTTTATTATTAGAGAGCATTAGATTCTAATACAACTACTGCGTTACTAGTATTTTTAATGGTAACCAAGTGTATAAGTCAAAAATTTTAAAAATCCGAAAGAATTTAACCTCTTCCCACACTTAAGATCTTGCAATGCCCTCATTTGTAAGAAATCAGTACAATTTAAATTATTGAGGGTGATTAGCATAGAAAAATGATTAAATTTTACCAAAGTTTCCAAACATATTGGCGTTTGTTTGTTGAATGATAAATGGTGCACATCATTTATTCATTCCGTCTTGTTGTTACATCACATTTGTTTTTCGTTTTGTCGTCAAAATTATTAGCTTTTGCTGAACTTAATGCCAGTCCTTGAAAGTTCGTTGTGTTACCCTGTTGTGTACAATTGACAATATACATACATACAAATAATAACATGCATGGTAATTTGAAATGGGACTTAACCTCCCACTTTCAAATCAAATATGAAATATTAGTACAAAATAATAAAAATATTAAAAATTACATTAAAAGTATCTCAATATTATATGTTTTAAACATAAGTAAATAAAAATAATAAAAGATAAAAATCACCAACGGGAATTGTATCAATCTGGATAGGGGTTCCAGTTCATGTCGTCGGTCGGGTTTCACGGTTGGTTATAGGTGTACTGATAGGCCTGGTTAGGGTCGTAGAGAGTAAATGGTGGTCGCATATCGGGCTGGTGTGGAGGATAGTAAGCAGGTCGGGTCTGTACGTAGTTATTTGGTACCTGAGGTGATAGCTGGCTCATGATCTGATGCTGATGATAGTGCCATCTATTATGCTGTCGTTGCCTGGAATGCTCGTACACATTCTCGGCATGCCACTGCTCGCACTGACTATATCTAGCCTCGTTTGTCATTTCTACCTCATCTATACACTGATAAACGTCAGTAACAGCCTCCCTAATGACATCCCTAATGTCATCCGCTTCCTCCATTTCCTCATCTGAACCTCTCTCTACCTGTGGATGACAACCATCATATGGTACTGCCTGATTGCGTCTGCTCTTTAATACCTTTGCACCCTGATAGAACTTCAATCCTAAAGTGTCAACCTATTCCCTACACACCATCAGTGGACCCCTTGATCCCTATCTACACCCAAATACTCTCCAATGAGAATAACAAAAATACCCCCTCTTATTCCCCCGTCCTGTATTCCTGCCACCATTTTGGACAGATAAAAACCAGCACAGTAGTGTATATTAACAAAGCTTCTAGTGTTTCGAATACACTTAAGGTAAAATAAAGCGTGTAAGGTCATCTTTTCCTTATTTTTACCTCTTTGTGTAATCGAATTAGCTAAAAATCTATGTATAATATGAAGCTCTGCTTTGTTAATATCTAAATAGGAGTGTCTTCCTCCCAGCGTAAAAACATTATAATTTGACATACGCCTCCAGACGGCGTCCGAGTCAAAATTCCTATCTACCCTTTCACCATGATAAATCAAATTTATACAATCAGGTAGTAGTAATTCACCAGGAGTGTAAATCTGTAAAGCCCTGGCCATGTCCAGCATGGACATCCTATACATCCTACGGCCAAGTAAAAATCTAAGAAAATTCCTATCGTCTAACCTAACTACATCTGCATTAAGTAATGTAGTACTCATAAGCTCAACACACCACTCTTTATATACAGGCCTACGAATGGTTAATAAACGTTCCCAATCGAAAAAAGAAGAGTTCCCATACCTTTGGATCAGATGCTGCCTAACTGAGTTAACTAGTTGGACCCTTTCCAAAGGCTCCCAATTGATTACCCTTGGCACTTCTACATTTTTCGTTACCAGTTTAAATTTGTTACTTTTGTATGTCGGGTAATCTCTCCAACTTCGATCAAATCTCAAATTAGAATGCAACTGTTCTTCATGAATCGTTGGGTGTTCTATTATCGGATGAATCGGAAATTGTACGTAGGCATTAACAAATTCTTGTTGCGGATCATAATTCGGTATGTGTTGATCAGGTTGCTGTTGTTGTTCCTGTTGTTGTTCCGGTTCATATTGTGGCTCATATTGCATTTCTGGTTGTGGTTCCGGAACAGGTTGTCTAGATGATGATGATGCACCATCAGTATCGGTATATCTCTGCAAAACACATTAAACACAAAATTTGTGCATCCAAATATGTATTAGTGTTAGCAAAATAACAACTTGAAACAATTACAATAACATGTTTAATCAAAATTAAACTCATATTCATTTTCACAATTTTAACAATTCTACACTTTTTCAAATAAGCATTTATGAAAATATTTACAAAGTTCTTAAGCATTCAACTCAAATAACATGTTAAAATAACCATTACTAGCAATTAAACAAGTTTTAAATGGCATTTACGTCAATTTAATCAAGTTCATGAATTTTAGACTTAAAAAGTCTACTTTAATTCTCAAACATCATGTTTAGGATCAAAGTTTGGATCATTTAGCTACCTAAACCTGTTACACTACTTAATTTAGCAATAATTAATGACAACAATCGGCCATAACCTGTTTATATCAAAAAGCCCCAAATTGCTCAAGAACACAAATCCTAGATTTCTAAAATTTTTGAAGTTTTTGGCTTCAAATCATGTTAAATAGCATCAATCTAGGTTATACATGCATAATATACTAACAATTTAACTCTAATTACATTAAAAATCAACAAAATTAAATTAGGTAAAAATTAGCTCAAGAACACTAAAACTGAAAATTTAAAGAGTTTAGGGGTGAAATCTTTACCTTTCTTGAAAAACTTCTTAACAAATTCATGATTAAAGCGGATTATAGCAAGAGATTTGATTGAATTTGGTGAAAATTTGATGATTTTAGGGGTGTTTTTGGGTTATGTTCGTGTATGTGTGTGTTGAAAGTGAGGAGCACAGAGAGCTCGACTGACTTTTATGTTCCTAGCCAGATTTTAGGCCTCATGCGATCGCATGAGTTGACAGTTCAAACCCCATGTGATCGCACGGGGTTCAGTTTTTTTTTAATATTTTTTTTATAAAAACCATTTACTAATAAAACATAATTTAATAAATTTTAAAAAGTTGTTTCTTTTAAGAATGAGAGCGTTTCGGATCATTGTCCTAGTCTGTCTCTTGACAAAATTTTAAAATTTGTCACTTTTTAAGCGTTGTTTTAAAAGCAAATTTTTTTGAGTTTTTTAATATTTTTGGCATACTTTAATTCAATAAGATTAAAAATAATGATAATAAAATTTCTCGTCCCACCCTTGGGTAAAGCAATTTCGGTTCAACGACCTAGTTTTCAACTTACGACGAATTTTTAGAAATCACATTTTTAACTTAATGAAATAAATACATTTTTGTTTTTAAATTCACACCAAACTTAAATGCATAAAATTAAAAATTCATACAAATATCATTAATATTTTTATACATTAATTTTACAAACTTATATTAAAAATATTAATTTTAAAAATATTTAAAAACTTAAATATATTGATTTTAAAAATTTACATTAAAAATTTAATATTTATATATTAATTTTAAAAACAAGGTAAAAATTAAAGTTAAAAATCTTTTTGGTCTTTTATCCCACTTTAATCAATCAAATATTATCAAAAATATACGCCCCTCTTTTGGGTAAAGTAATTTCGGTTCCATAACCTAGTTTTACTCATGACGAATTTTTGAAATATTTTTGGTTGATTGATTAAAGATATTTATACCTTAAGAATAAACGGTAAATTTCGCAGTGATGTAATAAATTTTTGTATGATATCAATAATTTCGGTTTCGCATACCTAATTTTATTGAAAACCAATTTAATACTTTATAGCGAACGATTCAGCATTTATTATCAAAAGGTTAAAAGCAATAAAATAAAATAAAAACTGTACATATTTACCTGTGAGAAAGAATTCTCAGAGACCTGCTTTAGCCGACTCATAGGAGAGTCGTGTGATTTGGTTTTCCATAGCTACATAAGCGTAACCTCGATTCTTCAATATCTTTTCTTCTAAACATATGAACGGTCCTTCTCTGCATAGAGTAACAAATTCGGTATTTGAATATGTTTGATTGTTTGAACATTTACCTTCGTGTGACCATTTTCCGCATTTATGACATCTTTCAAGGTGTCATGCTCTTCTTTTTGTTGCGGATTTTGATTTTCCTTTACCAAAATGTATCTTATGATGATCTTTCCAGAGTTCTTTCCTTACTTCGTCACATCTGCCTCTTATTACTGACACCAGGTCACTCAGGAGTGTGTCATTATTACGTTTAGTAATCAAAGCGTGTTGCATTAGACCATGGTTCAAATCAAAGGAATTCTTCATCTCGTACAACCTAAAAAAATAAAAATTCAGAATGAGGGGAGAAGACTAGTTCTTTAGGGTCTGCTAGGGAAAGACCATTCGGATTCCATTCTCGAGAACTACACGAAAACAGAAAATCTAACTCTAACAGAAATATATATTATCTTTAAAAAGACTTGATTCTCCCCACACTTAGTTAGCTGTGGTGTCAAAATTGTGATTAACCACGTTTTTAATTGGACTATCAACAACTTGTATATCTCTGACTTTTGCTTCAAGCCAATTGTTGATTTCCTCTCTAACTTTCACAAATTCAACTAACATTGCCTTTTCTTTAGGTGACAAATTGGATACTAATCGGTTACATAACTTAAAGTTCCCCTTAATCCTAGCATCTTGAATCCGTTTATAAAGTTTCTTCATTGAACTGTTAAAAACGGGTTCATCTAATTTTGTGTCAACAACGGGGTTCTTTGTTATCAGGTCATCATTGGTTGTTGCTTCATTTTCCTCACACTTAGGCGTTTTTATTGGTTCAACAGTTTTGGTTGGTGGAGATCTAAACTTTCGGTTCACAAAGGTGACCGATTTATCACCATCCCTTAGTGTCATTCTACCTTCTCTTACATCAACGAACACTTCGGTGGTTGCTAAAAATTGGTGACCTAAAATTAGAGGAATA
Source organism: Rutidosis leptorrhynchoides (assembly GCF_046630445.1). Classification (NCBI taxonomy): domain Eukaryota; kingdom Viridiplantae; phylum Streptophyta; class Magnoliopsida; order Asterales; family Asteraceae; genus Rutidosis; species Rutidosis leptorrhynchoides. The sequence goes on along the minus strand of NC_092339.1, from coordinate 276,825,569 downwards.
TCAAGGTCTTTCTCCATATTAATAACTATGAAGTTTGCAACAAAGGTCAAACTTCCCACTTTAACAAGTAAATTGTTTACTATTCTAACCGGGTGTTTAATGGTTTGATCAAATAATTGAACACCTATTCTGGTTGGTCTTAATTTACCTACAACTAATCTTTTGTATAAGGAAAGAGGCATAACATTTGCACTTGCTCCTAAATCTGCGAGTCCATTATACATAGCACCATCGTTAAGCAAGCAAGAAATGATAAATTCACCTGGGTCTCCTACTTTAGTAAGTAGAGTTGGTTTGTTAACCTTTTCCAAGTGATCTTTTCTTGGTTCTTTCACTTCTACTTGAACTTCTTGTTCACATTTTTCTTCGTTTATTGGAATGGGAGGTTTGTATAGGAATTCTTCTTCATCACTGCAATTTGAAGCTTCCCCATCTTCCAATTTTTGTTTTTCATATGTTGTTGATAACATATTTATGTTTTTATTCTGAGGGTTTTCTTGGGTAGTGAAATTATGATTGACTTCATTGTCAACTTCCATTGGACCATTGATGTAATGTTTAACTCTGTGACCATTAACTTTAAATACAATCCCATTTGAATTTATTAACTCTATTGTTCCGTATGGGAAAACTCTTTTGACTATGAATGGTCCAGACCATCTTGATTTCAATTTTCCAGGAAATAGCTTGAATCGTGAATTGAAAAGAAGAACTCTGTCTCCTTCTTTAAATTCTTTTGAACTTCTGATTCTTTTATCATGCCATTTCTTCGTTCTTTCCTTATAGATTAACGAATTTTCGTATGCTTCATGTCTTAATTCTTCTAATTCGTTTAATTGACTTAACCGTAGACGTCCAGCTTCATGTAAATCAAGATTACATGTCTTCAAAGGCCAAAATGCTTCGTGCTCAATTTCTACTGGAAGCTGACATGCTTTTCCATAAACGAGTTTGAAAGGTGTACTTCCAATTGGAGTTTTGTAGGCTATTCTAAAAGCCCAGAGTGCATCCTCCAATTTATTGGACCATTCCTTCAGATTTGATCCTACGGTTTTCTCTAGAATACGTTTTAAAGCTCGGTTGGTATTTTTAACTTGTCCACTTGTTTGTGAATGATAAGCAGTGGAGATTTTATGAGTTACTCAATATCTTTTGAGAACTTTCTCGAGTTGATTGTTACAAAAATGAGTACCCCGATCACTTATTAAAGCTTTCGGTGTTCCGAACCTTGTAAAAAGACGTTTTAAGAAGTTGACTACAACTCGTGCATCATTAGTTGGGAGAGCTTGTGCTTCTGCCCATTTAGATACATAATCAATAGCAACGAGAATGTAAAGATTATTATGAGATTTTGGAAATGGACCCATAAAGTCAATACCCCAAACGTCAAATACTTCACATACTTGAATGACATTTTGTGACATTTCATCACGTTGACTTATTTTTTCGGACCTTTGACAAGCATCGCAGGATTTACAAAGAAGGTGTGCATCTTTGAAAATTGTAGGCCAATAGAATCCAGCATCGTAAACTTTTCTTGCTGTGAGTTGAGGCCCATAATGTCCTCCTGTTGGTCCTGTGTGACAATGGTTTAAGATTTGACTAGCTTCATCTCCGAATACACATCGGCGTATGATGTTATGCGAGGGGTATATGAAATAGTATTAATTTTTACAAGGAAATACTATTAAATACGATACAATTTTACACAAGATATTTATTTATTTATAGAATGGATATACCTAAACCTTGCTACAACACTTATAGGCAGTGTACCTAATCGTACAGTAGTGTAGTTTTTAGTAAGTCTGGTTCGTTCCACAGGGATCTTTCAAACAAGCTTAACGCTATATTTTTAAAAACTATATTTGTAAAAATATAAAAATATATAAGTAGTATTATTATTATAAAAGGGGGTTTTACCGTTTAATGACCGGTTTGTCGATTTTAAAACTTTAGTCGCAGTTAAAACCTAATGTAAAATATTAAAAATAAATATAACTTAGTTTAAAGCGTAAAGTAAATAACGATAATAAAATTACAATAAATAAAAGTGCGATAAAATAAAATTGCGATAATTAAAGAGTACGATAATTAAAAATACAATTAAATAAAATGACAATAAATAAAAGTGCGATAATTAAAAGTGCAATTAAATATGAAATATATAAATTATGCTTATTTAAACTTCCGTAATCATGATGTTTGACGTGTTGATTTTAGTTTATTCCCATGGGTTAATTGTCCTTTGTCCTGGATTATTCGATATGTCCATACAGATTTGTCCATAATAGTCCATCAGTCATAATCATAAAGTGCGAAAGTCTTCGTCAAATTATTCTTATTCCCGAAGTTAAATATTCTAACTAATTGGGGATTCGAATTGTAACAAGGTCTTAATACTTTGTTTAATGAATACACCAGGTTATCGACTGCGTATAAACCAAGGTTTTACTACTTTGTTAACAATTACACCAATTACCCTTGAATGTAATCCACCCCTGTTTCAACAAGTCTATTAACTATTAATCTAGTTTCGTGTCCGGTAAAATGAAACATTATTGGTATTTATAGATATCCCGCCCACCGTACCCGGTCAAGCGTATGTGGTTATATATAAATACGTCAAATTATAAGTCTATATATTAAATTAACGAGGTATCATTTAGTTAATATAAAGCCTATTAATAGCCCATAGTCTAATTTCCACAAGTGTCGTTCTTTTATCCAAACCCCAATTATGGTCCAAAACCCAATTACTCAATTTTAATATTTAGCCCAACATCATGATTACTTCAGTATTAAATAAGCATAATAATAACTTAGCTACGAGACATTAATTAAAAAGGTTGAACATAACTTACAATGATTAAAAATAGCGTAGCGTTACACGGACAGAATTTCAACTTACACCCTTACAACATTTGCTAACATACCCTTATTATTAGAATTAAAATTAAAATTAAAATTAAAATTAATATATATATATATATATATATATATATATATATATATATATATATATATATATATATATATATATATATATATATGTTTACGTGAGAGAGATAGAGAAAAAGATATATAAAACTGATCACCAAACTGCGAAATTTATAGGATGTTGCCAGCCACCTACTGCAATGCGATCGCATGGAATTTGTTCTTCCAGGCCATGCGATCGCATGGCCCCTTTTTTCAGCTCACAAGAGCTTGTTTCCTAGCTTGCCGACGTTTATAATATATAATATAATATATATATTAATTTTAAGAATTAATTATATATTATATTATATTCATGTGCATAGTTGACTTGTAATTTTAGGTCCGTTGCGTCGAGCGTTGAGAGTTGACTTTGGTCCCGATTTCGGATTTTCGAACGTCCTTACGTATAATTTAATATCTTGTACTTTGCGTTTTGCGTCTTGTACTTTTGTAATTTTGAGACGTTTCTCATCAATAATTTGAACCATTTTAATTGTTCTTTGTACTTTTGAGCTTTTTGGTCGTTTGTGTCTTCAATTCGTCGAATCTGTCTTTTGTCTTCACCTTTTATTATTTAAACGAACATCACTTGTAAATAGAACAATTGCAACTAAAAGCTTGTCTTTCTTGAGGGATAATGCTATGAAATATATGTTCGTTTTTAGCATTATCAAATGTTCCCACACTTGAGCGTTGCTTATCCTCAAGCAATATAGTCTTGAAATAAAAACATACTAGAATCACTTCTTTATTCTTCACACTTTGTACATCAGTGATTTCTATATGACGGTATGAACAATGGTAGTAACGATGTGGTTTACAGTCCCACATGACTATAAAATTTAGATCCCTTAAGGAAATTGGATCTTTATGAAAATATTTGATCTTTTGAAAATTAAATCTAGCTTTTACCCTAGATAAGTTTTCCGGAATAACCCTTCACCGGTGTTGCAAAATGTTTTTGTGGGTTTGGTGGGTTTCAGATTTGAAAATTTTAGCCCAAAACTTGCAGTTTTGTGTCACCCACTTGCTAACCTTGTATTGGGAAAGCAACACATCCAGTATGCTTGCTCCATATATTACCTTTCGGTAAACTACCGTCCGATTGTAAAGGAAAGCGTTGAACAAGCAACTATTAAGGCAATGTCCCCTGACATGCTTTTAATTATGGTATATAACGTGTCGGATGCAATTACTATCCTTGGTAGGAGCAATAGTAAAGCTTACCCTTATAATTTTTAGGTTTGGCACAAGGTTCTTTCTTCGACCATACTATGCAACCACTGTTCTTACGGTTGACACCCGATTTGGTTCAGGTGACCTAATGAATTCCAGGTGAATTTATAGGATTTTACGTTCAATGGTAATGAACGCATTAAAAATGGGTTTTTCAGAAAACAAATCGGTTTGTAATTTTGATCAAAATATTTTCTCGTTCAAGCTCGAGTTTAGATATCATCGAATTCCATGAGTTTGTAATTCTCAATCTTTAAGGTCAATCTCTAGGATTGAATAATATCAGGCTTAAAAGCTGATTTATAATCTTTAAGGAGATTATCCTTTTCTGGGGGTCTGATTCATTAGTCTTATCAAGCTAATTTGCACGACGCCCTCCCTATTTTACGAGACAGATCCTCTCATGGTTAGGATAAGTCTGACCACTTGGCGACCCTGTTTGATGTTGAGGTCCGTAGATTTCCAGCTGATTTTTGAGAAACTTTTCAAGGTTTTTCGTAGACTCTACAACTGGTCTGGACGACAACTTCCTGACCTAAATCAAGAAACGCGTTTCTTTTCCAGAAGACTTTACTTCCTTTAATGATGGAATTGATTCATCGTGTAGATCCATCTTTCTTTCAAATATCTTACAATTTACCAGGTAAAACGGTTAATTTTGTCCTAAACAAAAGTATCTTCAATTATTTGTACAAAAATATGTGATATATGTTTTTAAATAACTTGGTAAATTTTTCCCACACTTGGCTTTTATTTTCCTTTTTATTGTCCTCTATTCCATTTTAAATGAATTCTAACATTTTGGTTTGTTTTTCAATTTATGTCCTTTCCGAGGTAACAATAATTTCGGTGTTAACACCTAGTTTTATCGTTCATAAATATGTATAAACATGATTTTGAGTTCATTTAATTGAAAATTTTACTAGAATTGGTAGTCAGTATATAAGACTAGAGCTGTTCTTTATTATCAGAGAGCACTAGATTCTAATACAACTACTGCGTTACTAGTATTTTTAATGGTAACCAAGTGTTTAAGTTAAAATTTTAAAAATCCGAAAGAATTTAACCCCTTCCCACACTTAAGATCTTGCAATGCCCTCATTTGCAAGAAATCAGTAACAATTTAAATTATTGAGGGTGATTAGCGTAGAAAAATGATTAAATTTTACCAAAGTTTCCAAACATATTGGCGTTTGTTTTAAAAGCAAAGATTTTTGGTTTTTTTTTTTTTAATGTTTTTGGCATACTTTAATTCAATAAGATTAAAAATAATGATAATAAAATTTCTCGTCCCGCCCTCGGGTAAAGCAATTTCGGTTCAACGACCTAGTCTTCAACTCACGACGAATTTTAAATATCAAATTTTTAACTTAGCGAAATAAAGTAAATTTTTGTTCTTAAATTCACACCAAACTTAAATTTAAAATTAAAAATTCATATTATTAAAATTTTAAAAATTCACACCAAATTTATATTATATTTTTGTTTATAACAAACTTATATTAAAAATATTAATTTTTTTCAAATATTTACAAACTTAATTATATTGATTTTAAAAAGTTTACAATAATAATTTAATATTTATTAAAAACAAAGTAAAAATAAAATTAAAAATCTTTTTGGTCTTTTATCCCACTTTAATCAATCAAATATTATCAAAAATATACGCCCCTCTTTTCGGTAAAGTAATTTTGGCTATATTACCTAGTTTTACTCCTGACGAATTTTTGAAATATTTTGGGTTGATTGATTAAAGATATTTATACCTTAAGAATAAACGGTAAATTTCGCAGCGATGTAATAAATTTTTGTATGATATCAATAATTTTGGTCGCAAAACCTAATTTTATTGAATACCAATTTAATACTTTATAGCTAACGATTTAGCGTTTATTATCAAAAGGTTAAAAGCAATAAAATAAAAATAAAACCTGTATATACTTACCTGTGAGATAGAATTCTCAGTGACCTGTTTTAGCCCACTTATAAGATAGTCGGACTAATTGGTTTTCCTTAGCTACATAAGCGTAACCTCGAGCATTCAACGATTTTTCTTCAAAACATATGAACGGTCCTTCTCTACATAAAGTAACGAACTCGGTATTGGAATATGTCTGATTCGTCGAGCATTTTCCTTCGTGTGACCTTTTTCCGCATTTGTGACATCTTTCAAGGTGTCGTGCTCTTCTTTTCGCTGCGGATTTTGATTTTCCTTTTCCAAAATGTAACTTATTATGATCGTTTCTGAGTTCTTTTCTTACTCCGTCCAATTTGGCTCTTATTACTGATACCAGGTCACTAGGGAGTGTGTCATTATTACGTTTAGTGATCAAATCGTGTAGCATTAGACCATGGTTTAGTTCACAGGAAATCTTCATCTCGTAAAATCTAAAAAAATAAAAATTCAGAATGGGGGGGAGAAGACTAGTTCTTTAGGGTCTGCTAGGGAAAGACCATTCGGATTCCATTCTCGAGAACTACCCGAAAACAGAAAATCTAACTCTAACAGAAATACATATTACCCTAAAAAGATTCGAACCTCCCCACACTTAGTTAGATGTGGTGTTGAAATTGTGATTGACTTCATTGTCAACTTCCATCAAATCATGTACATAATGTTTAACTCTGTGACCATTAACTTTAAATTCAATCCCATTTGAATTTATTATCTCTATTGTTCCATATGGGAAAACTCTTTTGACTATAAATGATCCAGACCATCTTGATTTCAATTTTCCAGGAAATAGCTTGAATCGTGAATTAAAAAGAAGAACTCTATCTCCTTCTTTAAATTCTTTTAAACTTCTGATTCTTTTATCGTGCCATTTCTTCATTCTTTCTTTATAGATTAACGAATTTTCGTATGCTTCATGTCTCAATTCTTCTAATTCGTTTAGTTGACTTAATCGTCGACGTCCAGCTTCATGTAAATCAAGATTACATGTCTTCAAAGCCCAAAATGCTTTGTGTTCAATTTCTACTGGAAGATGACATGCTTTTCCGTAAACGAGTTTAAAAGTTGTGGTTCCAATTGGAGTTTTGTAGGCTGTTCTAAAAGCCCAGAGTGCATCCTCCAATTTCATGGACCATTCCTTCGGATTTGATCCTACAGTTTTCTCTAGAATATGTTTTAATGCTCTGTTGGTATTTTCAACTTGTACACTTGTTTGTGGATGATATGCAGTGGAGATTTTATGAGTTACTCTATATCTTTTGAGAACTTTCTCAAGTTGATTATTACAAAAATGAGTACCCCGATCACTTATTAAAGCTTTCGGTGTTCCGAACCTAGTAAAAAGACGTTTTAAAAAGTTGACTACAACTCGTGCATCGTTAGTTGGGAGAGCTTGTGCTTCCACCCATTTAGATACATAATCAATAGCGACAAGAATGTAGAGATTATTATGAGATTTTGGAAATGGACCCATAAAGTCAATACCCCAAATGTCAAATACTTCACATACTTGAATGGCATTTTGTGGCATTTCATCACGTTAACTTATTTTTCCGGCCCTTTGACAAGCATCACAGGATTTGCAAAGAAGGTGTGCGTCTTTGAAAATTGTAGGCCAATAGAATCCAACATCGTAAACTTTTCTTACTGTGAGCTGAGGCCCATAATGTCCTCCTGTTGGTCCTGTGTGACAATGGTTTAAGATTTGACTAGGTTCATCTCCGAATACACATCGGCATATTATTCCATCGGAACAACTTTTGAATAAATGTGGATTTTCCCAGAAATAGTGTTTTATATCACTAAAGAATTTCTTTCATTTTTGGTACGACAACCCTTTTTCAAGGAATCCACATACTAAGTAGTTTGCATAGTCTGCAAACCATGGAATTTCATTATAATCTATCTTCAATAGATATTCATCAGGAAAGTTGTCTTGTATGGCCGATTCATTCAGAACTTCTAATTCAGGATTTTCAAGACGAGAAAGATGATCAGCGGTGAGATTTTCTGCTCCCTTTTTATATCAGATTTCAATATCGAACTCTTGTAAGAGTAAGATCCAATGGATTAATCTTGGTTTGGCATCTTGTTTCGAAAATAGGTATCTAAGAGCAGAATGGTCGGTATAGACCACTGTTTTAGCTAGAACGAGATAGGAACGAAATTTTTCTAAAGCAAAGACAATAGCAAGGAGTTCTTTTTCAGTAGTTGTGTAATTCGTTTGTGCTCATTGTAATGTCTTACTAGCATAATATATAGGTTGAAATCGTTTTTCAATCCTTTGTCCTAAAACAGCTCCCATTGCAAAATCACTTGCATCACACATAAGTTCAAACGGTAGATTCCAATTTGGAGTTATCATGATCGGCGCATTAGTGAGTTTTTCTCTAAGAATATTAAAAGATTTGATGCATTCATCTGAAAAGATGAATGGAGCATCCTTTTCTAGGAGTTTATTCATAGGAGTGGCAATTTTAGAAAAATCTTTTATGAAACGTCGGTAAAAACCGGCATGCCCTAGAAAACTCCTAACTCCTCTAACATTGGTGGGATGTGAAAGTTTAGCAATTACATCTACTTTAGCTCTATCCACTTCAATTCCTTCCTTTGAAATTTTATGACCAATAACGATGCCTTCTTTAACCATGAAATGGCATTTCTCCCAATTAAATACTAGATTTGATTGTTCGCATCTAATAAGCATTCGTTCAAGATTAACTAGACATGTTTCAAAAGTATCACCGAAGACTAAAAAGTCATCCATGAAAACTTCCATACAAAGTCCAAATGGCATGCGTTTGTAAGCAAAAGTACCATAAGGGCACGTGAATGTGGTTTTCTCTTGGTCCTCGGGTGCTATTGGAATTTGAAAATATTCGGAAAAACCATCAAGAAAACAATAGTAACTATTTCTGGCTAATCTTTCCAACATTTGATCAATAAAAGGTAAGGGAAAGTGATCTTTTCTGGTGGCGTCATTTAATTTTCTATAATCAATATAAACACGCCATCCTGTTACAGTCCTAGTAGGAATAAGCTCATTTTTCTCATTTGTGATGACAGTAATGCCACCCTTCTTAGGTACGCATTGAACTGGGCTTACCCATGGACTATCAGAAATTGGATAAATTAAACCTGCATCAAGCAATTTAATAATTTCTTTCTTAACAACTTCTTGCATATTAGGATTTAGTCTTCTTTGGCGTTGTACATACGTTTTATGACCTTCTTCCATAAGGATTTTATGTGTGCAATACGAAGAAATTATTCCTTTAATATCATGAATTTTCCATGCAATAGCTTGTTTATGAGCTTTTAGCACAGTAATGAGTTGAGATTTTTCATTTTCAGTAAGAGAAGACGATATTATTACAGGTAATTCAGATTCACCATGTAAATAAGCATATTCCAAATGGTTTGGAAGTGGCTTTAACTCTAATGTCGGTGGTTCTTCTATCGATGATTTATATCGATATCTGTCTTCTTATTTTAGCATTTGAATTTCTTCTGTTGTTGGTTCATATCCATTAGCCATAAGTGTAGCTAACATTTCAGTTTCATCAATTGGTTCAGTTCCTTCTCCTAAAGAACATTATCCTGTTCCTTGTAATTCTAGAAATTCTTCTAACAATTCTGCATGTGAATCTATAGTTTGAATATAATAACATGTATCATTTGCAGATTGCGGTTGTTGCATTGCTCTATCAACTGAAAAGGTAACACTCTCATCTTCTATACTTAGGGTCAGTTTCTTACCAAACACGTCTATTATTGATTTAGCCGTGTTTAAGAATGGTCTTCCTAATATGAGAGGAACTCGAGAATCTTCTTCCATGTCCAGAATAAAAAAATCTACTAGAAATACTAAAGTACCAACTTTAACTAGCATGTTCTCCATTATCCCTCTAGGATATTTTACTGATCGATCGGCTAGTTGTATAGTTATTCGTGTTGGTTTCAATTCTCCAAGTTCTAGTTTAGCGTATAGTGAATATGGCATTAAATTTATACTAGCACCTAAATCTGCCAATGCTTCTATTGAACTAAGACTACCCAGAAAACATGGAATCGTGAAACTTCCCGGATCAGATAATATTTCTGGTATCTTATTCAACAGCACTGCAGAACAATTAGCATTCATAGTAACAGCCGAGAGTTCTTCCATTTTCTTTCTATTTGTGATTAGATCTTTCAGAAATTTAGCATATCTAGGCATTTCGGAAATTACATCAATGAAAGAAAGATTTACATTTATTTGTTTAAACATATCCAAGAATTTGGATTGGTCAGCTTCAAGTCTCTCTTTTCTCATTTTACTCGGGTAAGGAAGTGGTGGTTGGTATGGTTTAACATAAGGTTTAGCCATAACTGTGTTATCTTCATTAACCTTTTCAACTACCGGTTCTGTTTCGTTATCTTGCTCAGGTTGTGGTTCTTGTGGTGTAGGAATAGCTTCATCAGAAATTACAGGTATTTCAGGTGGTTTAAGTGTAATACCACTTCTTGTGGTAATGGATTTAGCTGTTTCATTCTGGGGGTTAGCATTTGTATCACTAGGTAAACTTCCCGGTTTTCTTTCACCTATTAACCTTGCTAGGTTACTCACTTCTTGTTCCAGATTTTGAACAGAAGCTTGTTGATTTCTAAACACTTGAGCATTTTGTTCATTGGTTTGTTTCTGAGATGTGAAAAACTGTGTTTGAGATTCAACTAGCTTCGACATCATATATTCTAAATTTGGCTTTTTATCATCGGTTTGTGGTGGTTTATTTTGAAAAATAGGTCTTTGCTGATTGTAAGTATTATTGGATACTTGTTGATTGCTAGGACCTTGTTGGTTGTTGTATGGAACATTTCGATTATAATTCTGGTTTTGATTGTAAATTGGTCTTGGCAGTTGATAATTATTCTGATAATTATTTCCAAGCCTTTGGTTTATGTATAAAACATTCTCTCTTTGTTCCATTGTTAGTTCAATACTGAGACAATCTTTTGTCAAATGTGGTCCTCCACACTGCTCACAACTAATTCGTATTGAGTGAATATCTTTAGTCATCTTTTCCATTCGTCTCTCGACAGCATCTATCTTTGCAGAAATGGAATCTAAGTCATGGCTAGAATCGGCTCTAGCTGCTTTAGATGATCTAACGATATCTTTTTCTTGGTGCCACTCATGTGAGTGGGAAGCAGTGTTATCAATAATTTTGTAAGCATCAGTTGCGGTTTTCTTCATAATGGAACCACCAGCTGCTATATCGATATCTTTTCTTGTAGTGATGTCGCATCCTTGGTAGAATATTTGTACTATTTGACAAATGTCTAAACCATGTTGCGGACATCCTCTAAATAACTTTCCAAATCTGGTCCACGCCTCATATAGAGTTTCATTTGGCTTTTGTGTGAACGTAACAATTTCTCCTTGAAGTCTTACGGCTTTAGATGCCGGAAAGAATTGTTTAAGAAAATTTTCAACTAAAACGTCCCATGTATCAATCGCCCCTTCAGGTAACGATTCTAACCAATCTTTGGCCTCTCCCTTTAAAGTCCAGGGAAATAACATGAGATATATCTGTTCATCCTCCACTTCTCGGATTTTAAATAGTGTACAGATCCTATTAAAGGTTCGAAGATGTTCGTTTGGATCTTCCTTTGGCGCACCACTAAATTGGCATTGATTAGTTACAATGTGTAGGATTTGTCCTTTGATTTCATAATCTGGTGCATTAATATTTGGTTCAGTAATTGCGTGACCTAGGCCAGTGCATTTAGCTCGCATTCGGTCTTCCATACTTAGAGGTTCCAGATTTTCCATGATTGAATTTGTTAAATCTGAATCACTAAAGGATTCTGATTTATGTAACATCCCGCCTTTTTCCGTTTACTTTTCCGTTTAACTATTTAAATTCCGTTGTATGTTTATAACATCTCCCGTTGATACGCGTTTTAAAAAATATCTCGTTTAGGTAATTCACGCACCCGCAATCGAACTCGAGGGACTAGTTTCGCCAAAGATCCAAAGAGGTGACTAGCATTTGACTAGTCAACCCCACCTCCTTTCTTTTTCATTTTCATTTTCCTTTTCTTTCACTACTTTTCCATTTTCTTTCAATTATCCATTTCAAAGAATCATCATCTAAATCCAAGCTAGCGGGTGTCTTGTAAAACAAATTACATATTTGGAATCCTTGCAACTTCCTCTTCGATTCCATACCGATTTCATCAAGTTTGGGTAACTTTCTAAAATCACTAGATTTTGTGTTCTTGATGTTTTTAACTTATAAAGTTGTTAATTAGTGTCTATGGCTCAAGTCTAACATGAATATATGATTTATATGTTCGATTTGGTTATTTGAAGTAACTAGCATGAACATAAACTTTGGTGTGTTTGATTTGGTGATTTGGTTGTTTGGATGATGTTAAATGTTAGAAATGCATGTATTAAATGTGTTCCAAACATCACTAGCTTCAATTTGATGTGTAGGTTGTTTTAGAAAACTTCATAAACATGATTAGTGATTTTGATGTTATTGGTTAGGGTTTGATAGAATTGAATGTGAACATTTAATGTATTGAATGCCATGAATTGTTGTTAGTAAGTAGTTAGTTGTATTGTATGCTTGATTACCTACGAAACGGCGCGTTATATGGATGCATTTAATTCCCAAATCCTATTTTGTGCATTTATGAACTCGAGCATTTATGGTGAACATTAATTGATCATTTATTTTGGAAAGCCGATTGTTACAAATGATGTTTTTGGTTGGTGAAATGTATTTAGTTGTGTTCTTTGTCAAATTACCTTTTTAACGATATAAGATACGAGTTCTAAGTGTTTACGGTTTGTGTTTTATGTTTGTTTGAATTTTAGGTTGAGACTTAGAAAACTGAAACTGGCCAGGTACCAGCTCGCGTGTTATGCCGCGGCGCGACCAGCCTTTGTCGCGGCGCGACATAAGGTGTGTCCAGCCTCTGACCACCTTGTCAATTATATGAAAAAATTTTGGCACGCTATGGACCTCCGATTCACATGTAACTTGTTCTAACATGCTTATATATGAATAAAAACCTCAGAAAAATAGTTCGCGACCCGACCCGAATGTGTTGACTTTTTTGTTGACTTTGACCGACCAAAGTTTGACTTTTTGTCAAACTTAACCAAATGATTATGCAATCTTTCTAACTTGTTTCTATACTTGTATCTTGCATGAAACCTGGACAATTTGATTCACATGCTACATAATCGAGTCGTAACGAGCCATAGGACTAATTGAACATCTTTGACCTATCGCGTTTATCGATATTGATACGACCTATTTGTTTACTTCAAGACTAGCATTGTTCTTTACACACGTTACTTTGTGAAGTACTTTTCATACGTGCACTCAAGGTGAGATCATAGCCCCACTTTTCAAATACTTTTATACTTTTAAAATCGTGGGATGAGAAAACATATACATTACATACTTATGTATACTTTTCACATGTATATATATACTTTTCATACTTTGATACTTTGAATACTATACGAAAGCAAAGATACATACGAGTTAGAACGAAAACCCTCAAGTCCAATTATCATTAGTTACACTTGTAGGGTGTAAGCGAGAAATTATGTTGTGTGGCCATGCGGGTTTGACGAACCCTCATTCAGATGAATGAAATGTACTTTCGATGTATAGTGTAGGTTCTAACACTATTATGCAGAGGCAAGATTCAGTTAAGCTTGATAATTGGGTGCTCGTGATACAAACACATCTTTTGAGATGTATACGCTTGATAAACGATTTATACTAAACCTTGTGATACAAATATACTTTATGCATACAACTCTGATTTCACCAACATTTTCGTTGACCGATTCTTTTATGTTTTTCTCAGGTCCTTGAATGGTTAATGATACATGCTTCCGCTCATTACTTTTGATACTTGCTTGGATGTCGAGTATACATGCATACGTGGAGCGTCTTTGACTACTTTCAAATTGTGTCGCATATGTTTCATTTGTACTTTAAACTTTGTTATGTAACTAGTTGTCGAACTATTTTTGTAAACCTTGAAACATCTCTACTTTTGAAATGAATGCGACATAATTTTGGTCAAACGTTGTTTTAAAGACTTATGACCATGTAACGGGACCTAAGTAGACGGCGCCGTCAATGATGATTTTGTCAGGTCGCTACAGATGGTATCAGAGCATTGGTTGTAGGGATTTAGAGTTCATTGGTGTCGACCCCGAGTCATAGGGTACATTGGTGAGTCTAGACTACAACCGGCATATAGACTTGAAGTAGGAATTACTTGACTACTTGTGCATTTATACTCGAACTCTCATACTCATATCTATTCTTATTCTATCTTAATCTCACGTTGTTTAAGTTGATTGACACGCCACCTTGACTATATGAAGTAATGTCGAATGCACATATGAATTAGGGTAATATAATTTCCGGAATTATATTACGGTGACTCATATGAACGTTCCGACATTATGACGTAAAGAATTTAAGGCGAGTCAAGGAAAATTTTCTCTCTATCTTTATTCCATATCACGGTTAGTATTATTTAGAATACTAACCAACGGTATTCTTTTGTTTTGAAGGAACAATGCCTCCTCGCCGTGTGCCACGCCGTGAAACTCCCGAACAAGCACTACAACGAATGGTGGCCACCGCCGTAGAGGCGGCAATGTCCGGTCACTCCTCCAACAACAACAATAACAATAACAACAACAACAATCAAGGGGCCGGTAACTCAAGCGAAGGGTGCTCCTACAAAGCTTTTATGGGGTGCAAACCTCACACTTATGATGGAACCGGGGGACCGGTTACACTCACTCAATGGTTCGAACAAACGGACGACGTCTTTAGCATAAGCGGTTGTCGGGACCAAGATAAGGTCAAATACTCCACTCACACTTTTGTCGGTGTTGCCCTCATGTGGTAGAACACCTATGTTCAATCGGTGGGTACCGATGAAGCTCATGCCTTCTCTTAGGCCGATTTAAGGGAGAAGATGATTGTTGAATACTTCCCTCGCGAAGAAACCCGAAAGCTTGAACAAGAGCTAAGAACTTTGAAGGCGGTCGGAAACAATCTCAAGGCCTATAACCAACGCTTCGTCGAGCTATCCTTGATGTGTCCTAATCTCGTGAACCCCGAATCTCAAAGGGTTGAACTCTATATGGATGGTCTTCCAAAGAGCATCAAACAAGGTGTGATGTCCTCCAAACCCGCTAATCATTAAGCCGCTTTGAACATGGCCCGCCGATTGATAGAAACAGTGGATGAAGTAGTAGTACCAGCTCCTAAGGCCGAGGATAAAACGGGCGGCAACAAAAGAAAGTGGGAACCCTCTCAATCAAGCAACAACAACAACAACCCCGCCAAGAAGCCTTTCACTCCCTACGGTAAGAAAGGTTATGCCGGAACTTTACCGTTTTGCAACAAGTGCCACAAACATCATTTGGGTGAATTTGGAAGGCCGTATTGCATCAAGTGTCAAAAGAGTGGCCATTTGGCCCACGAATGTAGAAACACCGCTCCCGTTGCTCAAAAGGGGCCCAATGCACCAAGACCGGGTGTTTGTTATGAATGTGGTCAACCGGGTCACTATAGAAATGCATGCCCGAAGAAGAAAGCCAACCCCAACACACGCGGCCGAGCTTTCAACATCAACACCGAGGAAGCCCGAGATGACAATGAATTAGTCACGGGTACGTTTCTCCTCAACAACACTTATGTTACTTGTTTATTCGATTCGGGTGCCGATAAGAGTTTTGAATCCAAGACTTTGACTCATTCTTTTAGCACTCCATCACTTCCACTAGATACCACTTATACCATTGAAGTGGCCAACGGGAAACTATTGAGTGCCGACACATATTACCTGGGGTGTACGTTAAACATTTTGGGTAATGAGTTTGAAATTGACTTGATACCCATGGAACTAGGAAGCTTCGATGTAATAATCGGTATGAATTGGCTAGCAAAAATGAAATATCACATACTTTGTGATCATAACGCAATCCGAATTCCTATCGAGAATGGTGAACCCTTGATTGTTTTTGGTGATAAGAGTTGCACCGGACTCAACCTCGTTTCGTGCATTAAAGTTAGAAAACTACTCCGTAAGGGTTGTTTTGCGATCCTTGCTCACGTTAAGAAAGTCGAGTCCAATGAGAAGCACATCGATGATGTGCCAATTGTTAGTGACTATTCCGATGTATTTCCCGACGAATTTCCGGGTCCTCCACCTCATCGACCAGTTGAATTCCAAATCGATCTTATCCCGGGAGCCGCACCCGTAGCACGTGCACCATATAGACTCGCTCCATCCAAAATGCAAGAATTGAAAAGTCAAATCCAAGAACTACTTGATCGTGGTTTTATCCAACCTAGCCATTCACCTTGGGGCGCTCCGATTTTGTTTGTTAAAAAGAAAGACGGATCCCTACGAATGTGCATTGATTATCGTGAACTAAATAAATTAAGGGTTAAAAACCGATATCCTCTCCCTCACATCGATGACCTCTTTGATCAACTACAAGTGTCTTGTGTATATTTGAAAATCGATCTCCGCTCGGGTTATCATCAATTAAGGGTTAAGGGGGAAGATGTCTCCAAAACCGCTTTCCGAACTCGTTACGGTAGTTATGAATTCCTTGTCATGCCATTTGGTCTCACTAACGCACCGGCGGTGTTCATGGATCTTATGAACCGCGTGTGCAAACCGTATCTCGACAAATTCGTTATCGTGTTCATCGATGATATTTTGGTCTATTCTAAAAACGAAGAAGAACACGAGGAACACCTCCGACTTGTGCTTGAACTTTTAAGACAAGAACGACTCTATTCCAAATTCTCCAAGTGTGAATTTTGGTTAAAGGAAGTTCAATTTATTGGTCACGTTGTAAGTGACCAAAGTATTAAAGTCGATCCATCGAAAATCGAAGCCATTAGTAAATGGGAAACTCCTACTACTCCTACTCACATTCGTCAATTTTTGGGTCTCGCCGGATACTATCGTAGATTCATCAAGGATTTCTCTTTTGTTGCTCGTCCTCTAACCGCGTTAACTCACAAGGGAAAGAAATTCGTTTGGGTGACCGAACAAGAATCCGCATTTCAAATCTTGAAAACGAAGCTAACCACCGCTCCTATCTTGTCACTTCCCGAAGGAAACGATGATTTTGTTGTGTATTGCGACGCCTCAAAACATGGTTTTGGGTGTGTGTTGATGCAACAAATGAAAGTCATTTCTTATGCTTCTCGACAACTCAAAATTCATGAACGAAACTACACGACACATGATCTCGAACTCGGAGACGTTGTCTTTGCACTTAAAATGTGGAGACACTATCTTTATGGAACCAAGAGTACCATCTTCACCGATCACAAAAGTCTCCAACACATCTTTGATCAAAAGCAACTAAACATGAGATAACGACGGTGGATTGAAACTTTAAACGATTATGATTGTGAGCTTCGTTACCATCCCGGAAAGGTAAACGTAGTGGCTAATGCCTTAAGTCGAAAAGAAAGAGCGGTGCCTCTTCGTGTCCGAGCCTTAAACATCACCATCCACACAAACCTTAATAGCCAAATTCGAGTAGCCCAAGATGAGGCTCTCAAGGATTAAAACATTTCACACGAGCTCTTGGACATTCTCGTCTCTCGATTCGAAATTAGGGAGACCGGACTCCGATATTTTGCCGGAAGGATTTGGGTGCCTAGATATGGGGACCTACGAAGCCTTATTTTAGATGAAGCCCATAAGTCACGATACTCAATTCACCCCGGTGCCAATAAGATGTACCACGACCTTAAAGAACAATATTGGTGGCCGAACATCAAAACGGACGTAGCTACTTATGTTGCCAAGTGTTTGACATGTTCCAAAGTCAAAGCCGAACACCAAAGACCGTCCAGGTTACTTCAACAACCCGAAATCCCGCAATGGAAGTGGGAAAGAATAACGATGGACTTCATCACACCAAAGACATCGGGCGATTATGATACCATTTGGCTTATTGTTGACCATCTCACCAAATCCGCACACTTTCTCGCCATGAAGGAGACCGACAAAATGGAGAAACTTGCACAACTTTACATCAAGGAGATCGTAGCCCGACACGGTGTACCTTTATCGATTATCTCCGACCGAGATGGCCGTTTTGTTTCTAGATTTTGGCGTACCTTGCAAGAAGCGTTGGGAATGCGTTTAGATATGAGCACCGCATATCACCCTCAAACCGATGGAAAAAGCGAACGCACAATTCAAACCTTGGAGGACATGTTATGAGCTTGCGTGGTTGATTTTGGAAAAGCTTGGGACAAGCACTTACCTCTCGCCGAGTTCTCTTACAACAATAGTTATCACGCGAGTATTAAAGCCGCGCCTTTTGAAGCGATATATGGCCAAAAATGTCGTTCACCTCTTTGTTGGGCCGAGGTAGGCGACGTGAAAATCACCGGACCCAAACTCATTCACGAAACCACCGAGAAGATCGTACAAATTCGAGATAGGCTTTGGACGGCCCGGAGTCGTCAAAAGTGCTATACCGACAAAAGACGCAACGACCTCGAATTTCAAGTCGGTGACCGAGTAATGTTAAAAGTCGCGCCTTGGAAAGGTGTAATCCATTTTGGGAAACGCGGGAAGCTAAATCCAAGGTATATTGGTCCTTTCGAAATCTTGGAGTGTATTGGAACCGTTGCTTATCGTTTAGATCTTCCGCCTCAATTGAGCTCCGTTCATCCTACCTTCCATGTATCTAACTTGAAAAAGTGTCTTGCCGAACCCGATATCGTCATCCCTCTCGAGGAACTTACTATTGATCACAAACTTCATTTTGTGGAGGAACCGGTTGAAATTGTCGACACCTCCGTCAAGACATTGAAACAAAGCCGAATTCAGATTGTTAAAGTCCGTTGGAACGCTAAAAGAGGACCCGAGTTTACTTGGGAAAGGCAAGATCAAATGCAAAAGAAATACCCTCATCTATTCCCGGTTCCAGAAACGCAAGATTCCGAGGAAGAAACAACGACTACTACGCCTACTTAAATTTCGGGACGAAATTTCTTTTAAGGAGTAGGTAATGTAACATCCCGCCTTTTTCCGTTTACTTTTATGTTTAACTATTTAAATTCCGTTATATGTTTATAACATCTCCCGTTGATACGCATTTTAAAAAATATCTCATTTAGGTAATTCACGCACCCGCAACTGAACTCGAGGGACTAGTTTCGCCAAAGATCCAAAGAGGTGACTAGCATTTGACTAGTCAACCCCATCTCCTTTCTTTTTCATTTTCATTTTCCTTTTCTTTCACTACTTCTCCATTTTCTTTCAATTATCCATTTCAAAGAATCATCATCTAAATCCAAGCTAGCGGGTGTCTTGCAAAACAAATTACATATTTGGAATCCTTGCAACTTCCTCTTCGATTCCATACCGATTTCATCAAGTTTGGGTAACTTTCTAAAATCACTAGATTTTTTGTTCTTGATGTTTTTAACTTATAAAGTTGTTAATTTGTGTCTATGGCTCAAGTCTAACATGAATATATGATTTATATGTTCGATTTGGTTATTTGAAGTAACTAGCATGAACATAAACTTTGGTGTGTTTGATTTGGTGATTTGGTTGTTTGGATGATGTTAAATGTTATAAATGTATGTATTAAATGTGTTCCAAACATTACTAGCTTCAATTTGACGTGTAGGTTGTTTTAGAAAACTTCATAAACATGATTAGTGATTTTGATGTTATTGGTTAGGGTTTGATAGAATTGAATGTGAACATTTAATGTATTGAATGCCATGAATTGTTGTTAGTAAGTAGTTAGTTGTATTGTATGCTTGATTACCTATGAAACGGCGCATTATATGGATGCATTTAATTCCCAAATCCTATTTTGTGCATTTATGAACTTGTGCAATTATGGTGAACATTAATTGATCATTTATTTTGGAAATCTGATTGTTACAAATGATGTTTTTGGTTGGTGAAATGTATTTAGTTGTGTTCTTTGTCAAATTACCTTTCTAACGATATAAGATACGAGTTCTAAGTGTTTACGGTTTGTGTTTTATGTTTGTTTGAATTTTGGGTTGAGGCTTAGAAAACTGAAACTGGCCAGGTACCAGCTCGCGTGTTATGCCGCGGCGCGGCCAGCCTTTGTCGCAGCGCGACATAAGGCGTGTCCAGCCTCTTACCACCTTGTCAATTATATGAAAAATGTTTGGCACGTTATGGACCTCCGATTCACATGTAACTTGTTCTAACATGCTTATATATGAATAAAAACCTCAGAAAAATAGTTCGGGACCCGACCCGAACGTGTTGACTTTTTCGTTGACTTTGACCGATCAAAGTTTGACTTTTTGTCAAACTTAACCAAATGATTATGCAATCTTTCTAACTTGTTTCTATACTTGTATCTTGCATGAAACCTGGACAATTTGATTCACATGCTACATAATCGAGTCGTAACGAGCCATAGGACTAATTGAACATCTTTGACCTATCACGTTTATCGATATTGATACGACCTATTTGTTTAGGTCAAGACTAGCATTGTTCTTTGCACACGTTACTTTGTGAAGTACTTTTCATACGTGCACTCAAGGTGAGATCATAGCCCCACTTTTCAAATGCTTTTATACTTTTAAAATCGTGGGATGAGAAAACATATACATTACATACTTATATATACTTTTCACATGTATATATATACTTTTCATACTTTGATACTTTGAATACTATACGAAAGCAACGATACATACGAGTTAGAATGAAAACCCTCAAGTCCAATTATCATTAGTTACACTTGTAGGGTGTAAGCGAGAAATTATGTTGTGTGGCCATGCGGGTTTGACGAACCCTCATTCAGATGAATGAAACGTACTTTCGATGTATAGTGTAGGTTCTAACACTATTATGCAGAGGCAAGATTCAGTTAAGCTTGATAATTGGGTGCTCGTGATACAAACACATCTTTTGAGATGTATACGCTTGATAAATGATTTATACTAAACCTTGTGATACAAATATACCTTATGCATACAACTATGATTTCACCAACATTTTCATTGACATATTCTTTTATGTTTTTCTCAGGTCCTTGAATGCTTAATGATACATACTTCCGCTCATTACTTTTGATACTTGCTTGGATGTCGAGTATACATGCATACGTGGAGCGTCTTTGACTACTTTCAAATTGTGTCGCATATGTTTCATTTGTACTTTAAACTTTGTTATGTAACTAGTTGTCGAACTATTTTTGTAAACCTTGAAACATCTCTACTTTTGAAATGAATGCGACATACTTTTGGTCAAACGTTGTTTTAAAGACTTATGACCATGTAACGGGACCTAAGTAGACGGCGCCGTCAATGACAATTTTGTCGGGTCGCTACAATTTAATGGTTGGTTCCTCGACAATCTCTGTTTGAATGATTGGTGGTTCCGGAGGAAAGATTAATGGTTCAGGATCTCTGAATTGTCCCTGAATATCCTCCGGATTCTCAATTGTGAGGTCGGGTTCAAAAAATGGATTATCGGAAATTTGAATTGGAGTACTTGGTCGACTGGATGAAGATTCTAAAGAAAAATCAACGGCGACAATATTTACTAGATGTCTTGATCTAGTTATAGGTGGTGAACGTACAAAAGGTGGTGAACGTTTTGCTCGGTGCATTCACTGAATATCCTATTAGTTATAAAATATAAAAATTATATAAGTTATCAAATTAATAGACTTTTCTGCTTTTGCCCACGTTTCGAATAGCCAATAGATGCAGCAGGGAGCCAGAACCCTTTAAATCGGAAGCTCACAACTCAGCCACTAACAAATCCAATTATTACTACGAAGCATAAAATTTGGATGTCTATCAATTTAACCGCTTAAAATAACTTTTCGTTGAAATTTAAAGAAAAAAATCTATGTCCTAAAAACTAGAATGTCGAGAAAAAAGAAAGAAAAAGAGCGCGTCGAAAAACGTCGAAAAATAAAAGGTCGAAAAATAATAGGCGTCGAAAAATAAAAATAAGAAAGTAGCGCGTCGAAACTTAAAAAGGAACTAAAAACTAAGAATTAAAAGTTGCGTCTAAAGATATTAAAGCTTAAAAATGAATTCTATATTCAAAAACGGCAATTACTTAAAAAGGTACCAAAATATAAAAACGGTGTCGTAAAATTCTAAAGCACCTAAATCTTAGTCTAAAGAAAAAGTACTTAAGGGGTTTTACGGCAAAGCCTAAAAATATAGAAATAAAAATAACTATGGCAAAAAACTATGTCTTAAAACTAAATACGAGGGAAAAATACAAATATTACGCTAAAACGAATACAAAGATACAAAATATAAAAATAAACTTAAAGTTGTAAAAAGTACAATTTTTATAAAAATATTATTTTTATATTATTTATTTTATAAAAGTATTAATTTTATAATTTATTAAAACTAACTAATACTTAAAATACAAATTAAATACCAAAAACTAAACTTAATTAATTTAAAATTAAAACCTAATTAGGGTTTTAATAATAATAATATTATACTCCGTAATTATTGCTGGAAGGGATCAACTGTGGCGTGTCAGACAGCTTCATGCGGTCGCATGAAATTTTGCCTTCGGGCTCATGCGATCGCATGAGCTAGGGTTTCGGACCAGTATATGTGCTGCTACAGTACCAGGCCGAAACTTATATATATATATATATATATATATATATATATATATATATATATATATATATATATATATATATATATATATATATATATATATATATAGTTTATTCTGTTTTATATATTTATATAAAAATATTTATATAAAACTTATATTTTTACAAACTAAAATAAATAAAAATAAAGAAACTTTATAAAACTTATATATTTAACAATCTCTTAAAAATATATAAATTTTGTTTTTATTTTTATATTTTTGAATTTTTAATATTTAAAACGTATATTTTTTTTATACAAAGAACTTTAATAAAATAAAATTTATATAGCGTTGCGCTTTCGGCGTTTTAGTGTCTCCGGCAGCGGCACCAAAAATACTTGATGTTATGCGAGGGGTATATGAAATAGTATTAATTTTTACAAGGAAATACTATTAAATACGATATACAATTTTACACAAGATATTTATTTATTTATAGAATGGATATACCTAAACCTTGCTACAACACTTATAGGCAGTGTACCTAATCGTACAGTAGTGTAGTTTTTAGTAAGTCCACAGGGATCTTTCAAACAAGCTTACGCTATATTTTTAAAAACTATATTTGTAAAAATATAAAAATATATAAGTAGTATTATTATGATAAAAGGTGTTTTTACTGTTTAATGACCGGTTTGTCGATTTTAAAACTTTAGTCGCAGTTAAAACCTAATGTAAAATAGTAAAAATAAATATAACTTGTACTTTGCGTTTTGCGTCTTGTACTCTTGTAATTTTGAGACGTTTCTCATCAATAATTTGAACCACTTTAATTGTACTTTGTACTTTTGAGCTTTTTGGTCGTTTGCGTCTTCTATTCGTTGAATCTGTCTTTTGTATTCACCTTTTATTATTTAAACGAACATCACTTGTAAATAGAATAATTGCAACTAAAAGCTTGTCTTTCTTGAGGGATAATGCTATGAAATATATGTTCGTTTTTAGCATTATCAGCGTATTATTCTATCGGGACAACTTTTAAACAAATGTGGATCTTCCCAAAAATAGTGTTTTATATTACTAAAGAATTTCTTTCGTTTTTGGTATGACAACTCTTTTTCAAGGAATCCACATACTAAATAGTTTGCATAGTCTGCAAACCATGGAATTTCATTATAATCTATCTTCAATAGATATTCATCAGGAAAGTTGTCTTGTATGGCCGATTCATTTAGAACTTCTAATTCGGAATTTTCAAGACGAGAAAGATGATCAGCGGCGAGATTTTCTGCTCCCTTTTTGTCTCGGATTTCAATATCGAACTCTTGTAAGAGTAAGATCCAACGGATTAATCATGGTTTGGCATCTTGTTTCGAAAATAGGTATCTAAGAGCAGAATGGTCGGTATAAACCACCGTTTTAGCTAGAACGAGATATGAACGAAATTTGTCAAAAGCAAAGACAGTGGCAACGAGTTCTTTTTCAGTAGTTGTGTAATTCGTTTGTGCTCCTTGTAACATCTTACTAGTGTAATAAATAGGTTGAAATCGTTTCTCAATCCTTTGTCCTAAAACGGCTCCCATTGCAAAATCACTTGCATCGCACATGAGTTCAAACGGTAGATTCCAATTTGGAGTTATCATGATCGACGCATTAATGAGTTTTTCTTTAAGAATATTAAAAGATTTGATGCATTTATCTGAAAAGATGAATGGAGCATCCTTTTCTAGGAGTTTATTCATAGGAGTGGCAATTTTAGAAAAATCTTTTATGAAACATCGGTAAAAACCGGCATGCCCTAGAAAAATCCTAACTCCTCTAACATTAGTGGGATGTGGAAGTTTAGCAATTACATCTACTTTAGCTCTATCCACTTCAATTCCTTCCTTTGAAATTTTATGACCAAGAACGATGCCTTCTCTAACCATGAAATGGCATTTCTTCCAATTAAGTATTAGATTTGATTGTTCGCATCTAATAAGCATTCGTTCAAGATTAACTAGACATGATTCAAAAGTATCACCGAAGACTGAAAAGTCATCCATGAAAACTTCCATGCATTCTTCTATCATGTCGTGAAAAATCGCCATCATGCACCTTTGAAAGGTTGCAGGGGCATTGCAAAGTCCAAATGGCATGCGTTTGTAAGCAAAAGTACCATAAGGGCACTTGAATGTGGTTTTCTCTTGGTCCTCGGGTGCGATTGGAATTTGAAAATATCTGAAAAAACCGTCAAGAAAACAATTGTAACTATTTTCGGCTAATCTTTCCAATATTTGATCAATGAAAGGTAAGGGAAAGTGATCTTTTCTGGTGGCGTCATTTAATTTTCTATAATCAATACAAACACGCCATCCTGTTACAGTCCTAGTAGGAATAAGCTCATTTTTTTCATTTGTGATGACAGTCATGCCACCCTTCTTAGGTACGCATTGAACTGGGCTTACCCATGGACTATCAGAGATTGGATAAATTAAACCTGCATCGAGCAGTTTAATAATTTCTTTCTTAACAACATCTTGCATATTAGGATTTAGTCTTCGTTGGCGTTGCACATACGTTTTATGACCTTCTTCCATAAGGATTTTATGTGTGCAATACGAAAGACTTATTCCTTTAATGTCATGAATCTTCCATGCAATAGCTGGTTTATGAGCTTTTAGCACAGAAATGAGTTGAGATTTTTTATTTTTAGTAAGAGAAGATGATATTATTACTGGTAATTCAGATTCACCATGTAAATAAGCATATTCCAAATGGTTTGGAAGTGGCTTTAACTCTAATGTCGGTGGTTCTTCTATCGATGATTTATATCGATATCTGTCTTCCTCTTTTAGCATTTGAATTTCTTCTGTTGTTGGTTCATATTCATTAACCATGAGTGTAGCTAACATTTCAGCTTCATCAATTGGTTCAGTTCCTTCTCCTAAAGAACATTCTCCTGTTCCTTGTACTTCTGGAAATTCTTCTAACAATTCTGTATGTGAATCTATATTTTGAATATAATAACATGTATCATCTGCAGATTGCGGTTGTTGCATGGCTCTATCAACAGAAAAGGTAACACTCTCGTCCTCTATACTTAGGGTTAGTTTCTTACCGAACACGTCTATGATTGCTTTAGCCGTGTTTAAGAATGGTCTTCCTAGGAACTCGAGAATCTTTCTCCATGTCCAGAATAACAAAATCTACTAGAAATACTAAAGTACCAACTTTAACTAGCATGTTCTCCATTATCCCTTATGATATTTTACTGATCGATCAGCTAGTTGTATGCTTATTCGTATTGGTTTCAATTCTCTAAGGTCTAGTTTAGCGTATAGTGAATACGACATTAAATTTATACTAGCACCTAAGTCTGCCAATGCTTCTATTGAACTA
Source organism: Rutidosis leptorrhynchoides (assembly GCF_046630445.1). Lineage (NCBI taxonomy): Eukaryota > Viridiplantae > Streptophyta > Magnoliopsida > Asterales > Asteraceae > Rutidosis > Rutidosis leptorrhynchoides. Next base: position 276,799,339 of record NC_092339.1, on the reverse strand, counting down.
AGACTACCTAGAAAACATGGAATTGTGAAACTTCCTGGATCTGATAATTTTTCTGGTATCTTATTCAATAGCACTGCAGAACAATTTGCATTCATAGCAACAGCCGAGAGTTCTTCCATTTTCTTTCTATTTGTGATTAGATCTTTCAAGAATTTAGCATATTTTGGCATTCCTGAAATCACATCAATGAAAGGAAGATTTACATTTATTTGTTTAAACATATCCAAAAATTTGGATTGCTAGGCTTCAAGTCTCTCTTTTCTCATTTTACTCGGGTAAGGAAGTGGTGGTTGATATGGTTTAACATAAGGTTTAGCCTTAATTGTGTTTTCTTCATTAACCTTTTCAACTACCGGTTCTGTTTCCTTATCTTGCTCAGGTTGTGGTTCTTGCAGAGTGGGAATAGCTTCATCAGAAATTACAGGCATTTCATGTTGTTTAAGTGTAATATCACTTCTTGTGGTAATGGCTTTAGCTGTTTCATTCCGAGGGTTACCATTTGTATCGCTAGGTAGACTTCCCGATTTTCTTTCACCTATCAACCTTGCTAGGTTGCTTACTTCTTGTTTCAGATTTTGAATAGAAGCTTGTTGATTTCTAAATGCTTGAGCATTTTGTTCATTCGTTTGTTTCTGAGATGTAAAAAATTGAGTTTGAGATCCAACTAGCTTCGACATCATATCTTCAAAATTTGGCTTTTTATCATCGGTTTGTGGTGGTTTGTTTTGAAAAATTAGTCTTTGCTGATTGTAAGTATTGTTAGATACTTGTTGATTGCTAGGACCTTGTTGGTTGTTGTATAGAATATTTCGGTTATAATTATGATTTTGACTATAGATTGGTCTTGGCGGTTGATAATTATTCTGATAATTATTTCCAGGCCTTTGGTTCATGTATGAAACATTCTCTCTTTGTTCCATTGTTTGTTCAATGCTGAGACAATCTTTTATCAAATGTGGTCCTCCACACTGCTCACAACTAATTCGTATTGAGTGAATATCTTTAGTTATCTTTTCCATTCGTCTCTCGACAACATCTATCTTTGCAGAAATGGAATCTAAGTCATGGCTAGAATCGGCTCTAGCTGCTTTAGATGATCTAACGATATCTTTTTCTTTGTGCCACTCATGTGAGTGGGAAGCAGTGTTATCAATAATTTTGTAAGCATCAGTTGCGGTTTTCTTCATAATGGAACCACCAGCTGCTATATCGATATCTTTTCTTGTAGTGATATCGCATCCTTGGTAGAATATTTGTACTATTTGACAAATGTCTAAACCATGTTGCGGACATCCTCTTAATAACTTTCCAAATCTGGTCCACGCCTCATATAGAGTTTCATTTGGCTTTTGCGTGAACGTAACAATTTCTCCTTGAAGTCTCACGGCTTTAGATGCCGGAAAGAATTGTTTAAGAAATTTTTCAACTAAAACGTCCCATGTACCAATCGCCCCTTCAGGTAACGATTCTAACCAATCTTTGGCTTCTCCCTTTAAAGTCCAGGGAAATAACATGAGATATATCTGTTCATCATCCACTTCTCGGATTTTAAATAGTGTACAGATCCTATTAAAGGTTCGAAGATGTTCGTTTGGATCTTCCTTCAGCGCACCACTAAATTGGCATTGATTAGTTACCATGTGTAGGATTTGTCCTTTGATTTCATAATCTGGCGCATTAATGTCTGGTTGAGTAATTGCGTGATCTTGTCCAGTGCGTTTAGCTCTTATTCGGTCTTCCATACTTAGAGGTTCCAGATTTTCCATGATTGAATTTGTTGAATCTGAATCACTAAGGGATTCTGATTTAATGGTTTCTTCCTCGACAATCTCTGGATGAGTGATTTGTGGTTCAGGAGGAATGATTAGTGGTTCAGGATCTCTGAATTGTCCCTGAATATCCTCCGGATTCTCAATTGTGAGGTCGGATTCAAAAAAATGGATTATCGGAAATTTGAATTGGAGTACTTGGTCGACTAGATGACGATTCTAAAGAAAAATCAACGACGATAATATTGGCTAGATGTCTTGATCGAGTTACAGGTGGTGAACCTATGAAAGGTGGTGAATGTTTTGCTCGGTGCATTCACTGAATATCCTATTTATAAAAGATAAAAATTATATAAGTTAACAAATTAATAGACTTTTCTGATTTTGCCCACGTTTCGAATAGCCAATAGATGCAGCAGGTAGCCAGGACCCTTTAAATCGGAAGCCCATAACTCGCCACTAACAAATCCAACTATTACTACGAACCAGAAAATTTTGGATGTCTATCAATTTAACCGCTTAAAATAATTTTTCGTCGAAATTTTGAAATTTTAGAGAAGAAATAGAAAATTCTATGTCCTAAAAACTAGAGCGTCGAGAAATAAGAAAGAAAAAAAGCCTGTCGAAAAATAAAAGGTTGAAAAGTAAGCGTCAAAAAATAATAAAAAGAAAGTAAAGCGTCGAAACTTAGTATTCTAAAAACTTAAGTCTAAAAGTATTAAAGCTTAAAGGAATTCTATATCCAAAACGGCAATAACTTAAAAAGGTACTAAAACTAAAAACGGCGTCGCAAAATTCTAAAGCACCTAAATCTTAGTCTAAAGAAAAAGCACTTAAGGGATTTTACAGCAAAGCCTAAAAATCTAGAAATAAAAAGAACTACGGCAAATGCTAGACTTAAAACTAATTACGAGCGAAAAAATACAATTATTACGAATAAACAATTAAAAAGATACAAAAATAAAAATAAGCTTAAACTTATAAAAATATAATTTTTATAAAAGTATTATTTTTATATTATTTATTTTATAAAAGTATTAACTTTATAAAGTATTACAACTAATTAAAACTTAAAAATACAACATTAATTAAAAACTAAACTTAAAAACTAATTATTAATTAAAAACCCTAATTACTAATTAATTAATAATAATAATAACCGTAACCCTAATTGTTCAGCTAAGGTACCAGGCCTGTCAAATCACTCCATGCGATCGCATGGAGTGCTAGTTAAAATTTCATGCAGTCGCATGAATTAGGAAACCGGGCCAGATTGTTTGGGCTGCTACAGTGTAGCCCGTTTACAGTTTATATATATATATATATATTTTTTTCTGATTTATATTATATAAAGTATGTATATAAAATAAATAAAAACTTATATTTAAAAAAAATACTTATTAGTTTTATTTTTTAACAAAAGAAAAACAAAAATATAAACTTTTTAATTTAAATAGAAATATATTTTTCTTTTATATTTTTGTATTTTAAAACTTATATAAAATTATATTTTTACAAAAATAGCTTAAAAACTAATATATTTTTTTAATAGCGTTTCGCTTTCGGCGTTGATGAATTTCCCTGGCAGCAGCGCCAAAAATACTTGATGTGTGTAGAGGTGTATACGAAATAATTATATTTTTGTTACGAAATACTACTAAATACGATACAATTTTACACAAGTTATTTATTTATTTATAGAGTGGATATACCTAAACCTTGCTATAACACTTATAGGCAGTGTACCTAATCGTACAGTAGTGTAGTTTTTAATAAGTTCGGTTCGTCCACAGGGAACTAGCCAAGTTTAACGCTATATTTTTAAACTATATTTATATATATATATATATATATATATATATATATATATATATATATATATATATATATATATATATATATATATATATATATATATATATATAAGTAGTATTATTATTATAAAAGGGGGTTTTTACCGTTTAATGACCGGTTTGTCGATTTTAAAACTTTAGTCGCAGTTAAAACCTAATGTAAAATAGTAAAAATAAATATAACTTAATTTAAAGCGTAAAGTAAATGACAATAATTAAAGTACGATAAATTAAAGTGCGATAAATAAAATGACGGTAAATAAAATTGCGATAATTAAAAAGTACGATAATTAAAAGTGCGATAAATAAAATGATAGTAAATAAAAGTGCGATGAAATATAAAATAAAGGAATTATGCTTATTTAAACTTCTGTAATCATGATGTTCGACGTGTTGATTTTAGTTTATTACCATGGGTTAATTGTCCTTTGTCCTGGATTATTCGATATGTCCATACAGTTTTGTCCATAATAGTCCATCAGTCATAAATATAAAGTGCGAGAGTCTTCATCAAATTATCCTTATGCCCGAAGTCAAGTATTCTAACTAATTGGGGATTCGAACTGTAACAAGGTCTTAATACTTTGTTTAATGAATACACCAGGTTATCGACTGCGTGTAATCCAAGGTTTTATTACTTTGTTAACAATTACACCAATTACCCTTGTATGTAATTCACCCCTGTTTCAACAAGTCTATTGATTATTAATCCATCCCCGTGTCCGGTCAAATGAATAATTATTGGTATTTATAGATATCCTGCCCACCGTACCCAGTCAAGCGTATGTGGTTATATATAAATACGTCAAATTAAGTCTATATATTAAATTAACGAGGTATCATTTAGTTAATATAAAGCCCATTAATAGCCCATAGTCTAATTTCCACAAGTTTCGTTCTTTTATCCAAACCCCAATTATGGTCCAAAGCCCAATTACCCCGTCCTAATATTTTAGCCCAACATCACGATTAATTCAGATTAAATAAGCATAATAATAACTTAGCTACGAGACATTAATTTAAAAAGGTTGAACATAACTTACAATGATTAATAATAGCGTAGCTTTACAAGGAAAGAATTTCGACTTACACACTTTCAACATTCGCTAACATACCCTTATTATTATTAATCTTAAATTAAAATTAAAATTATAAATTATATATATATATATATATATATATATATATATATATATATATATATATATATATATATATATCGTGAGAGATAGAGAGCATAGAAAAAGATGTGTGAATTTTGGTCAAAACACGCGAACTTTATAGGACCTGACCTCACTGTTGCTGCCATGCCATCGCATAGGTTTATAACTACCAGGCCATGCGATCGCATGGCCCCCTGGGACATCTCACATTTTCTTGTTTTCTTGTTGCCGACGGTTTTAATATATAATATATATATATATATATATATATATATATATATATATATATATATATATATATATATATAATTTTAAGAATTAATTATATATTATATTATATTCATGTGCATAGTTGACTTGTAATTTTTAATCCGTTGCGTCGAGCTTTGAGAGTTGACTCTGGTCCCGGTTCCGGATTTTCGAATGTCCTTTCGTACTATTTAATATCTTGTACTTTGCGTTTCGCGGCTCGTACTCTTGTAATTTTTAGACGTTTCTCATCAATAAATTGAACCACTTTGATTGTACTTTGTACTTTTGAGCTTTTTGGTCGTTTGCGTCTTCAATTCGTCGAATCTGTCTTTTGTCTTCACCTTTTATTATTTAAACGAATATCACTTGTAAATAGAACAATTGCAACTAAAAGCTTGTCTTTCTTGAGGGATAATGCTATGAAATATATGTTCGTTTTTAGTATTATCAGGCAGCTTAAACGGGAAAACCTGGCAAACAGCCCCCTGCAAACGGCCTGCCAAACGGCCTGCCATCCATTTGCAGGCAAATTCCAAGTCTATTTAAAGGGCTTTCTCCATCCATTTCAAGACACACTCAATTTGTAATTCATTTCATATTTTCAAGCTTTTAGTTAGTTTTTAGTAGTAGCTAGCTTAGCTTTTATTTTTCGGAGGATATCCCGGCGAGTCCCTGCGATCTCGGCCAGATTTCTTCTGCCTTTTCAGGTTTTTATCCGAAACGCTTGTCTTTTGTATTAAACATGTATTCTTACTTTTTATGTTTAATGATGCGTTCCAATATTAGGATGATAGCTTAACTAATCTGAATGTTGCCATGATAGAAGTTTGGGTTAGCATAATTATGTTAATTTAGTACGATTACTGTTATAATACTGAACTAGGAAGTCTGATAGATTTGTATGCTAGCATCTTAAGGATTGACCAACCTCGGTTGTGATCATGACTTGTCCACCTATATAAAATTAGCTACTTCATACGATTAAGACCCCTAGTTATACTGTATCTAAAAATTCTGTGAACTCAGTATGGCCGGAGTTTCCGAGAGGAATTTAATGCACTTTTTGAAATGTCCCGTTCATATTGATTATAAACGTTCCATATTAATTGATTTCGTTGCGAGGTTTTGACCTCTATATGAGACGTTTTACAAAGACTGCATTCATTTTTAAAAACAACCATAACCTTTATTTTATCAATAAAGGTTTTAAAAATATTACGTAGATTATCAAATAATAATAATCTAAAATATACTGTTTACACACGACCATTACATAATGATTTACAATGGAAATATATTACATCGACATATATTTCTTGAATGCAGTTTTTACACAATATCATACAAACATGGACTCCAAATCTTGTCCTTATTTTAGTATGCAACAGCGGAAGCTCTTAGTATTCACCTGAGAATAAACATGCTTTAAACGTCAACAAAAATGTTGGTGAGTTATAGGTTTAACCTATATATATCAAATCATAACAATAGACCACAAGATTTCATATTTCAATACACATCCCATACATAGAGATAAAAATCATTCATATGGTGAACACCTGGTAACCGACATTAACAAGATGCATATATAAGAATATCCCCATCATTCCGGGACACCCTTCGGATATGATATAAATTTCGAAGTACTAAAGCATCCGGTACTTTGGATGGGGTTTGTTAGGCCCAATAGATCTATCTTTAGGATTCGCGTCAATTAGGGTGTCTGTTCCCTAATTCTTAGATTACCAGACTTAACAAAAAGGGGCATATTCGATTTCGATAATTCAACCATAGAATGTAGTTTCACGTACTTGTGTCTATTTTGTAAATCATTTATAAAACCTGCATGTATTCTCATCCCAAAAATATTAGATTTTAAAAGTGGGACTATAACTCACTTTCACAGATTTTTACTTCGTCGGGAAGTAAGACTTGGCCACTGGTCGATTCACGAACCTATAACAAATATGTACATATATATCAAAGTATATTCAAAATATATGTACAACACTTTTAATACATTGTGATGTTTTAAGTTTATTAAGTCAGATGTCCTCGTTAGTAACCTACAACTAGTTGTCCAACGTTAGATGTACAGAAAAAAAATTGATATATATTATCTTGAATCAATCCACGACCCAGTGTATACACGTCTCAGGCTAGATCACAACTCAAAATATATATATTTTTGGAATCAACCTCAACCCTGTATAGCTAACTCCCACATTACTGCATATAGAGTGTCTATGGTTGTTCCAAATAATATATACACATGGGTCGATATGATATGTCAAAACATTTGCATACGTGTCTATGGTATCCCAAGATTACATAATATATTAGAATACATGTATAATACAATATAAGTTAGCTAGGATATGATTAATATAGATTTGTTACCAATTTTCACGTTGTTACAACAAGAAAAATTATCCAATCTTGTTTTACCCATAACTTCTTCATTTTAAATCCGTTTTGAGTGAATCAAATTGCTATGGTTTCATATTGAACTCTATTTTATGAATATAAACAGAAAAAGTATAGGTTTATAGTCGGAAATATAAGTTACAAGTCATTTTTGTAAAGGTAGTCATTTCAGTCGAAAGAACGACGTCTAGATGACCATTTTAGAAAACATACTTCCACTTTGAGTTTAACCATGATTTTTGGATATAGTTTCATGTTCATAAGAAAAATCATTTTCCCAAAAGAACAACTTTTAAATCAAAGTTTATCATAGTTTTTAATTAACTAACCCAAAACAGTCAGCGGTGTTACTACGACGGCGTAAATCTGGTTTTACGGTGTTTTTCGTGTTTCCAGGTTTTAAATCATTAAGTTAGCATATAATATAGATATAGAACATGTGTTTATTTGATTTTAAAAGTCAAGTTAGAAGGATTATGTAGTGACCCGAACTTTTCCATGTTTATATATATTAATTGAGATTGATGTTTACATGATTAAATGTTTCCAACATGTTAAGCAATCAAACTTGTTAAGACTTGATTAATTGAAATAGGTTTCATATAGACAATTGACCACCCAAGTTGACCGGTGATTCACGAACGTTAAAACTTGTAAAAAACTATATGATGACATATATATGGTTATATATATAGTTAACATGATATTATGATAAGTAAACATATCATTAATTATATTAACAATGAACTACATATGTAAAAACAAGACTACTAACTTAATGATTTTGAAACGAGACATATATGTAACGTTTATCATTGTAACGACATTTAATGTATATATATCATATTAAGAGATATTCGTACATCATAATATCATGATAATATAATAATTTAAAATCTCTTTTGATATTATAAACATTGGGTTAACAATATTTAACAAGATCGTTAACCTAAAGGTTTCAAAACAACACTTACATGTAACGACTAACGATGACTTAACGACTCAGTTAAAATGTATATACATGTAGTGTTTTAATATGTATTTATACACTTTTGAAAGACTTCAATACACTTATCAAAATACTTCTACTTAACAAAAATGCTTACAATTACATTCTCGTTCAGTTTCATCAACAATTCTACTCGTATGCACCCGTATTCGTACTCGTACAATACACAGCTTTTAGATGTATGTACTATTGGTATATACACTCCAATGATCAGCTCTTAGCAGCCCATGTGAGTCACCTAACACATGTGGGAACCATCATTTGGCAACTAGCATGAAATATCTCATAAGATTACAAAAATATGAGTAATCATTCATGACTTATTTACATGAAAACAAAATTACATATCCTTTATATCTAATCCATACACCAACGAACAAAAACACCTACAAACACTTTCATTCTTCAATTTTCTTCATCTAATTGAACTCTCTCAAGTTCTATCTTCAAGTTCTAAGTGTTCTTCATAAATTCCAAAAGTTCTAGTTTCATAAAATCAAGAATACTTTCAAGTTTGCTAGCTCACTTCCAATCTTGTAAGGTGATCATCCAACCTCAAGAAATCTTTGTTTCTTACAGTAGGTTATCATTCTAATACAAGGTAATAATCATATTCAAACTTTGGTTCAATTTCTATAACTATAACAATCTTATTTCAAGTGATGATCTTACTTGAACTTGTTTTCGTGTCATGATTTTGCTTCAAGAACTTTGAGCCATCCAAGGATCCATTGAAGCTAGATCCATTTTTCTCTTTTCCAGTAGATTCATCCAAGGAACTTAAGGTAGTAATGATGTTCATAACATCATTCGATTCATACATATAAAGCTATCTTATTCGAAGGTTTAAACTTGTAATCACTAGAACATAGTTTAGTTAATTCTAAACTTGTTCGCAAACAAAAGTTAATCCTTCTAACTTGACTTTTAAAATCAACTAAACACATGTTCTATATCTATATGATATGCTAACTTAATGATTTAAAACCTGGAAACACGAAAAACACCGTAAAACCGGATTTACGCCGTCGTAGTAACACCGCGGGCTGTTTTGGGTTAGTTAATTAAAAACTATGATAAACTTTGATTTAAAAGTTGTTATTCTGAGAAAATGATTTTTATTATGAACATAAAACTATATCCAAAAATTATGGTTAAACTCAAAGTGGAAGTATGTTTTCTAAAATGGTCATCTAGACGTCGTTCTTTCGACTGAAATGACTACCTTTACAAAAACGACTTGTAACTTATTTTTCCGACTAGAAACCTATACTTTTTTTGTTTAGATTCATAAAATAGAGTTCAATATGAAACCATAGCAATTTGATTCACTCAAAACGGATTTAAAATGAAGAAGTTATGGGTAAAACAAGATTGGATAATTTTTCTCATTTTAGCTACGTGAAAATTGGTAACAAATCTATTCCAACCATAACTTAATCAACTTGTATTATATATTATGTAATCTTGAGATACCATAGACACGTATACAATGTTTCGACCTATCATGTCGACACATCTATATATATTTCGGAACAACCATAGACACTCTATATGTGAATGTTGGAGTTAGCTATACAGGGTTGAGGTTGATTCCAAAATATATATAGTTTGAGTTGTGATCAATACTGAGATACGTATACACTGGGTCGTGGATTGATTCAAGATAATATTTATCGATTTATTTCTGTACATCTAACTGTGGACAACTAGTTGTAGGTTACTAACGAGGACAGCTGACTTAATAAACTTAAAACATCAAAATATATTAAAAGTGTTGTAAATATATTTTGAACATACTTTGATATATATGTATATATTGTTATAGGTTCGTGAATCAACCAGTGGCCAAGTCTTACTTCCCGACGAAGTAAAAATCTGTGAAAGTGAGTTATAGTCCCACTTTTAAAATCTAATATTTTTGGGATGAGAATACATGCAGGTTTTATAAATGATTTACAAAATAGACACAAGTACGTGAAACTACATTCTATGGTTGAATTATCGAAATCGAATATGCCCCTTTTTATTAAGTCTGGTAATCTAAGAATTAGGGAACAGACACCCTAATTGACGCGAATCCTAAAGATAGATCTATTGGGCCTAACAAACCCCATCCAAAGTACCGGATGCTTTAGTACTTCGAAATTTATATCATATCCGAAGGGTGTCCCGGAATGATGGGGATATTCTTATATATGCATCTTGTTATTGTCGGTTACCAGGTGTTCACCATATGAATGATTTTTATCTCTATGTATGGGATGTGTATTGAAATATGAAATCTTGTGGTCTATTGTTACGATTTGATATATATAGGTTAAACCTATAACTCACCAACATTTTTGTTGACGTTTTAAGCATGTTTATTCTCAGGTGATTATTAAGAGCTTCCGCTGTCGCATACTTAAATAAGGACAAGATTTGGAGTCCATGCTTGTATGATATTGTGTAAAAACTGCATTCAAGAAACTTATTTTGTTGTAACATAATTGTATTGTAAACCATTATGTAATGGTCGTGTGTAAACAGGATATTTTAGATTATCATTATTTGATAATCTACGTAAAGCTTTTTAAACCTTTATTGATGAAATAAAGGTTATGGTTTGTTTAAAAATGAATGCAGTCTTTGAAAAACGTCTCATATAGAGGTCAAAACCTCGCAACGAAATCAATTAATATGGAACGTTTTTAATCAATAAGAACGGGACATTTCAGTTGGTATCCGAGCGTTGGTCTTAGAGAACCAGAAAATTTGCATTAGTGTGTCTTATCGAGTTTGTTAGGATGCATTAGTGAGTCTGGACTTCGACCGTGTTTTCTTTAAAAATGATTGCTTAACATTTTTGTTGGAAACTATATATTTTTAACATATGAATATTATGTGATATATTAATCTCTTAACGTGTTTGATATTATGTGATAGATGTCTACCTCTAGAACAAGTCCCATTGACTCACCTAATAATAATGAAGAGTCAAATGTAAATTGGAATGATTTGTGGACTGATTCACAAGTTCCCGAAGAGGAACCGGAAGAAGAGTCGGAACCGGAAGAAGAATCGGAACCGGAAGAAGAATCGGAACCGGATGAAGAAATAGAACCGGTGGGGGAAATAATAAAACGGTTAAGTAAAAGAAAATCCTCAACCAACCGACCAAAGTTAATTATGGTCAATGGTGTTTCCGCCAAGGAAGCAAAATATTGGGAGGATTACCAATTCTCCGATGAATCGGATTTCGACGAGAATTCCGATGATGTTATAGAAATTACCCCAACTGAATTTAAAAAGGCAAAAGAAAATAATAAGGGAAAGGGCATAAAAATAGAGAAATCTAATTCCAACCCCGATGAACTTTATATGTATCGTCAACCCCCGAAGTCCTTAAGTTGTAACAATGACCCGGGAACCTCTAAACCACCAGGTTTTTCTAAACCAATGTGGACAACGACGGCTCGTATTAGGGGAACATCATATATCCCTAGAAACTTGGCAAAACGAACCAAAACCGAAGAAGAAGAAACGAGCGAGTCGGAATAAGATAGTTGTATTCGTGTGGTGTAATATATGGAATATAGTGTTCTTATGCTTTATGATATATGTAAAAATTGCTTGTATTAATAAGTATTTTTTTTATGAATCTAACTCTTGTCTATTTTACAGTTTAAAAACACAAAATGGATAGACAACCCAATATTTTAAGAGACCTACCCGGAGACATGATTGATGAAATCTTGTCTAGAGTCGGCCAGAATTCTTCGGCACAACTATTTAAGGCGAGATCAGTTTGTAAGACATTCGAAGAACGTTCCAAGAATGTCTTGGTTTATAAGAGACTTTCATTTGAAAGATGGGGGATATCACATTGGGAAACCCATAAGTTACGATGTGTTTACTTTGACGCATATATTGCGGGGAACCCAAATGCTATTTTACGCAACGGGTTAAGAAATTATTTTGACTCAATATATCCGAATATTGGACTTCGTGATTTAGAAAAAGCGGCTAACATGCAACATAAAGAAGCATGTTATGCTTACGGATTAGTAATGTTCGCTTCTCACCAAAGTGAGAACAAGAACATCGGGCTACAACTATTAAACAAAACGTTTCCACAAGTGACGGAGTCGGTAATTGGGGTAAGAAATGAGGTTTTTAGATTATTACGGGACTGTTGGACATTACGTAACCCTCGTCCCTTTGATGACGTTACAACACGCTGTCTTATCAACGGCCATAACGGTTATGTTGCACAAGACCAAGGATGGGAAGTAGTCCTAGTAAAACCAGAATGCATGACTTGTTTCTGGACGTATGAATTACGTGTCTTTATTGCCTTTGCCGAACGACTTGTGTACTAGCTAGAATTGTCTTCACAACTATCTTGTATCAAAGTTATTGTGTGCTATATTTCATGCTTTATGTAAAATAAGCGGTATTGTAAGTTTGTAAAATATTGTATAAAAGTTTGAACGCGAAATATTATTACAATCAGTTGTTCATATAGAATTGTAGTAGTTGAATTGTATATTAGCTACTAAGTATGAACTTAACGGGTAGGTACTACCCGAATTTAAACTTATAAAACGCTAATATGAAGAAAAAGCTTTTATAAATGAGTTCATATTATGCTACGAAATACTATTAACTACTCTTAATATTCTGTATGATTAACTTGTTCCATTTAACTATTTTGAAGGAAATGGCACCGACTACTCGACACACCGTGAATATGAATGAAGAGGAATTCCGTACTTTTCTAGCTTCAAACATAGCCGCAGTACAGGCTGCGCTACATACCAACAATAACCTTGGATCTAGCAGTACAGGAAATCGTGTAGGATGCACCTACAAAGAATTCACTGCCTGCAAACCTTTGGAATTTGATGGAACCGAAGGACCGATCGGATTGAAACGGTGGACCGAGAAGGTTGAATCGGTGTTTGCCATAAGTAAGTGTACTGAAGAGGACAAAGTGAAGTACGCTACGCATACCTTCACAGGTTCTGCGTTAACATGGTGGAATACTTATCTAGAGCAAGTGGGACAAGATGATGCGTACGCACTACCGTGGTCAGCATTCAAGCACTTGATGAACGAGAAGTACCGTCCCAGAACCGAGGTCAATAAGCTCAAGACAGAACTTAGAGGGTTACGAACCCAAGGATTTGATATTACCACGTACGAAAGACGATTCACAGAATTGTGCCTATTGTGTCCGGGAGCATTCGAAGATGAGGAAGAGAAGATCGACGCGTTTGTGAAAGGATTACCGGAAAGAATCCAAGAAGATATAAGTTCACACGAGCCCGCCTCCATACAACAGGCATGTAGAATGGCTCACAAACTAGTGAACCAGATTGAAGAAAGAATTAAAGAACATACTGCTGAAGAGGCCAATGTGAAGCAAGTCAAAAGAAAGTGGGAGGAAAACGGTGATAAGAATCACCAATACAACAACAACAGCAATTACAACAATAATCGCAACAATTATCCCAACAATCGCAACATCAATCGCAACTACAACAAACGGCCCAACAACAACAACAACAACAACAACAACAACAACAACAACAACAACAACAACAGCAACTACAACAATCATCCCAACAACAATAATAACCGCAACAACAACAACAATCAGAAGCAACTATGCCAAAGGTGTGAAAAGAATCACTCGGGGTTCTGCACCAAATTTTGCAACAAGTGTAAAAGAAATGGTCATAGCGCGGCGAAGTGTGAGGTCTACGGACCAGGGGTTAATAGAACGAAAGGAACAAATGGTGTCGGAACGAGTAATGGCGGAGCAAGTAGTGTCGGAACAAGTTATGCCAATGTAGTTTGTTATAAATGTGGAAAACCAGGCCACATTATTAGAAATTGCCCGAACCAGGAGAACACGAATGGACAAGGCCGTGGAAGAGTTTTCAATATTAATGCGGTAGAGGCACAGGAAGACCCGGAGCTTGTTACGGGTACGTTTCTTATTGATAATAAATCTGCTTACGTTTTATTTGATTCGGGTGCGGATAGAAGCTATATGAGTAGAGATTTTTGTGCTAAATTAAGTTGTCCATTGACGCCTTTGGATAGTAAATTTTTACTCGAATTAGCAAATGGTAAATTAATTTCAGCAGATAATATATGTCGGAATCGAGAAATTAAATTGGTTAGCGAAACATTTAAGATTGATTTGATACCAGTAGAGTTAGGGAGTTTTGATGTGATAATCGGTATGGACTGGTTGAAAGAAGTGAAAGCGGAGATCGTTTGTTACAAAAATGCAATTCGCATTATACGAGAAAAAGGAAAACCCTTAATGGTGTACGGAGAAAAGGGCAACACGAAGCTACATCTTATTAGTAATTTGAAGGCACAAAAACTAATAAGAAAAGGTTGCTATGCTGTTCTAGCACACGTCGAGAAAGTACAAACTGAAGAAAAGAGCATCAATGATGTTCCCATTGCAAAAGAATTTCCCGATGTATTTCCGAAAGAATTACCGGGATTACCCCCACATCGATCCGTTGAATTTCAAATAGATCTTGTACCAGGAGCTGCACCAATAGCTCGTGCTCCTTACAGACTCGCACCCAGCGAGATGAAAGAACTGCAAAGCCAATTACAAGAACTTTTAGAGCGTGGTTTCATTCGACCAAGCACATCACCGTGGGGAGCTCCTGTTTTGTTTGTCAAGAAGAAAGATGGTACATTCAGGTTGTGTATCGACTACCGAGAGTTGAACAAACTTACCATCAAGAACCGATACCCACTACCGAGAATCGACGACTTATTTGATCAACTACAAGGCTCGTCTGTTTATTCAAAGATTGACTTACGTTCCGGGTATCATCAAATGCGGGTGAAAGAAGATGATATTCCAAAGACTGCTTTCAGAACACGTTACGGTCATTACGAGTTTATGGTCATGCCGTTTGGTTTAACTAATGCACCAGCTGTGTTCATGGACCTTATGAACCGAGTGTGTGGACCATACCTTGACAAGTTTGTCATTGTTTTCATTGATGACATACTTATTTACTCAAAGAATGACCAAGAACACGGTGAACATTTGAGAAAGGTGTTAGAAGTATTGAGGAAGGAAGAATTGTACGCTAAGTTTTCAAAGTGTGCATTTTGGTTGGAAGAAGTTCAATTCCTCGGTCACAAAGTGAACAAAGAAGGTATTAAGGTGGATCCGGCAAAGATAGAAACTGTTGAAAAGTGGGAAACCCCGAAAACTCCGAAACACATACGCCAGTTTTTAGGACTAGCTGGTTACTACAGAAGGTTCATCCAAGACTTTTCCAGAATAGCAAAACCCTTGACTGCATTAACGCATAAAGGGAAGAAATTTGAATGGAATGATGAACAAGAGAAAGCGTTTCAGTTATTGAAGAAAAAGCTAACTACGGCACCTATATTGTCATTGCCTGAAGGGAATGATGATTTTGTGATTTATTGTGACGCATCAAAGCAAGGTCTCGGTTGTGTATTAATGCAACGAACGAAGGTGATTGCTTATGCGTCTAGACAATTGAAGATTCACGAACAAAATTATACGACGCATGATTTGGAATTAGGCGCGGTTGTTTTTGCATTAAAGACTTGGAGGCACTACTTATATGGGGTCAAAAGTATTATATATACCGACCACAAAAGTCTTCAACACATATTTAATCAGAAACAACTGAATATGAGGCAGCGTAGGTGGATTGAATTATTGAATGATTACGATTTTGAGATTCGTTACCACCCGGGGAAGGCAAATGTGGTAGCCGATGCCTTGAGCAGGAAGGATAGAGAACCCATTCGAGTAAAATCTATGAATATAATGATTCATAATAACATTACTACTCAAATAAAGGAGGCGCAACAAGGAGTTTTAAAAGAGGGAAATTTAAAGGATGAAATACCCAAAGGATCGGAGAAGCATCTTAATATTCGGGAAGACGGAACCCGGTATAGGGCTGAAAGGATTTGGGTACCAAAATTTGGAGATATGAGAGAAATGGTACTTAGAGAAGCTCATAAAACCAGATACTCAATACATCCTGGAACGGGGAAGATGTACAAGGATCTCAAGAAACATTTTTGGTGGCCGGGTATGAAAGCCGATGTTGCTAAATACGTAGGAGAATGTTTGACGTGTTCTAAGGTCAAAGCTGAGCATCAGAAACCATCAGGTCTACTTCAACAACCCGAAATCCCAGAATGGAAATGGGAAAACATTACCATGGATTTCATCACTAAATTGCCAAGGACTGCAAGTGGTTTTGATACTATTTGGGTAATAGTTGATCGTCTCACCAAATCAGCACACTTCCTACCAATAAGAGAAGATGACAAGATGGAGAAGTTAGCACGACTGTATTTGAAGGAAGTCGTCTCTAGACATGGAATACCAATCTCTATTATCTCTGATAGGGATGGCAGATTTATTTCAAGATTCTGGCAGACATTACAGCAAGCATTAGGAACTCGTCTAGACATGAGTACTGCCTATCATCCACAAACTGATGGGCAGAGCGAAAGGACGATACAAACGCTTGAAGACATGCTACGAGCATGTGTTATTGATTTCGGAAACAGTTGGGATCGACATCTACCGTTAGCAGAATTTTCCTACAACAACAGCTACCATTCAAGCATTGAGATGGTGCCGTTTGAAGCACTTTATGGTAGAAAGTGCAGGTCTCCAATTTGTTGGAGTGAGGTGGGGGATAGACAGATTACGGGTCCGGAGATTATACAAGAAACTACCGAGAAGATCATCCAAATTCAACAACGGTTGAAAACCGCCCAAAGTCGACAAAAGAGCTACGCTGACATTAAAAGAAAAGATATAGAATTTGAAATTGGAGAGATGGTCATGCTTAAAGTTTCACCTTGGAAAGGCGTTGTTCGATTTGGTAAACGAGGGAAATTAAATCCAAGGTATATTGGACCATTCAAGATTATTGATCGTGTCGGACCAGTAGCTTACCGACTTGAGTTACCTCAACAACTCGCGGCTGTACATAACACTTTCCACGTCTCGAATTTGAAGAAATGTTTTGCTAAAGAAGATCTCACTATTCCGTTAGATGAAATCCAAATCAACGAAAAACTCCAATTCATCGAAGAACCCGTCGAAATAATGGATCGTGAGGTTAAAAGACTTAAGCAAAACAAGATACCAATTGTTAAGGTTCGATGGAATGCTCGTAGAGGACCCGAGTTCACCTGGGAGCGTGAAGATCAGATGAAGAAGAAATACCCGCATCTATTTCCAGAAGATTCGTCAACACCTTCAACAGCTTAAAATTTCGGGACGAAATTTATTTAACGGGTAGGTACTGTAGTGACCCGAACTTTTCCATGTTTATATATATTAATTGAGATTGATGTTTACATGATTAAATGTTTCCAACATGTTAAGCAATCAAACTTGTTAAGACTTGATTAATTGAAATAGGTTTCATATAGACAATTGACCACCCAAGTTGACCGGTGATTCACGAACGTTAAAACTTGTAAAAAACTATATGATGACATATATATGGTTATATATATAGTTAACATGATATTATGATAAGTAAACATATCATTAATTATATTAACAATGAACTACATATGTAAAAACAAGACTACTAACTTAATGATTTTGAAACGAGACATATATGTAACGTTTATCGTTGTAACGACATTTAATGTATATATATCATATTAAGAGATATTCGTACATCATAATATCATGATAATATAATAATTTAAAATCTCTTTTGATATTATAAACATTGGGTTAACAATATTTAACAAGATCGTTAACCTAAAGGTTTCAAAACAACACTTACATGTAACGACTAACGATGACTTAACGACTCAGTTAAAATGTATATACATGTAGTGTTTTAATATGTATTTATACACTTTTGAAAGACTTCAATACACTTATCAAAATACTTCTACTTAACAAAAATGCTTACAATTACATTCTCGTTCAGTTTCATCAACAATTCTACTCGTATGCACCCGTATTCGTACTCGTACAATACACAGCTTTTAGATGTATGTACTATTGGTATATACACTCCAATGATCAGCTCTTAGCAGCCCATGTGAGTCACCTAACACATGTGGGAACCATCATTTGGCAACTAGCATGAAATATCTCATAAGATTACAAAAATATGAGTAATCATTCATGACTTATTTACATGAAAACAAAATTACATATCCTTTATATCTAATCCATACACCAACGACCAAAAACACCTACAAACACTTTCATTCTTCAATTTTCTTCATCTAATTGAACTCTCTCAAGTTCTATCTTCAAGTTCTAAGTGTTCTTCATAAATTCCAAAAGTTCTAGTTTCATAAAATCAAGAATACTTTCAAGTTTGCTAGCTCACTTCCAATCTTGTAAGGTGATCATCCAACCTCAAGAAATCTTTGTTTCTTACAGTAGGTTATCATTCTAATACAAGGTAATAATCATATTCAAACTTTGGTTCAATTTCTATAACTATAACAATCTTATTTCAAGTGATGATCTTACTTGAACTTGTTTTCGTGTCATGATTTTGCTTCAAGAACTTTGAGCCATCCAAGGATCCATTGAAGCTAGATCCATTTTTCTCTTTTCCAGTAGATTCATCCAAGGAACTTAAGGTAGTAATGATGTTCATAACATCATTCGATTCATACATATAAAGCTATCTTATTCGAAGGTTTAAACTTGTAATCACTAGAACATAGTTTAGTTAATTCTAAACTTGTTCGCAAACAAAAGTTAATCCTTCTAACTTGACTTTTAAAATCAACTAAACACATGTTCTATATCTATATGATATGCTAACTTAATGATTTAAAACCTGGAAACACGAAAAACACCGTAAAACCGGATTTACGCCGTCGTAGTAACACCGCGGGCTGTTTTGGGTTAGTTAATTAAAAACTATGATAAACTTTGATTTAAAAGTTGTTATTCTGAGAAAATGATTTTTATTATGAACATGAAACTATATCCAAAAATTATGGTTAAACTCAAAGTGGAAGTATGTTTT
Organism: Rutidosis leptorrhynchoides; assembly: GCF_046630445.1. Taxonomy (NCBI): domain Eukaryota; kingdom Viridiplantae; phylum Streptophyta; class Magnoliopsida; order Asterales; family Asteraceae; genus Rutidosis; species Rutidosis leptorrhynchoides. The sequence continues at coordinate 276,779,812 of NC_092339.1, read as the reverse complement.
CTAAAATGGTCATCTAGACGTCGTTCTTTCGACTGAAATGACTACCTTTACAAAAACGACTTGTAACTTATTTTTCCGACTAGAAACCTATACTTTTTTTGTTTAGATTCATAAAATAGAGTTCAATATGAAACCATAGCAATTTGATTCACTCAAAACGGATTTAAAATGAAGAAGTTATGGGTAAAACAAGATTGGATAATTTTTCTCATTTTAGCTACGTGAAAATTGGTAACAAATCTATTCCAACCATAACTTAATCAACTTGTATTATATATTATGTAATCTTGAGATACCATAGACACGTATACAATGTTTCGACCTATCATGTCGACACATCTATATATATTTCGGAACAACCATAGACACTCTATATGTGAATGTTGGAGTTAGCTATACAGGGTTGAGGTTGATTCCAAAATATATATAGTTTGAGTTGTGATCAATACTGAGATACGTATACACTGGGTCGTGGATTGATTCAAGATAATATTTATCGATTTATTTCTGTACATCTAACTGTGGACAACTAGTTGTAGGTTACTAACGAGGACAGCTGACTTAATAAACTTAAAACATCAAAATATATTAAAAGTGTTGTAAATATATTTTGAACATACTTTGATATATATGTATATATTGTTATAGGTTCGTGAATCAACCAGTGGCCAAGTCTTACTTCCCGACGAAGTAAAAATCTGTGAAAGTGAGTTATAGTCCCACTTTTAAAATCTAATATTTTTGGGATGAGAATACATGCAGGTTTTATAAATGATTTACAAAATAGACACAAGTACGTGAAACTACATTCTATGGTTGAATTATCGAAATCGAATATGCCCCTTTTTATTAAGTCTGGTAATCTAAGAATTAGGGAACAGACACCCTAATTGACGCGAATCCTAAAGATAGATCTATTGGGCCTAACAAACCCCATCCAAAGTACCGGATGCTTTAGTACTTCGAAATTTATATCATATCCGAAGGGTGTCCCGGAATGATGGGGATATTCTTATATATGCATCTTGTTATTGTCGGTTACCAGGTGTTCACCATATGAATGATTTTTATCTCTATGTATGGGATGTGTATTGAAATATGAAATCTTGTGGTCTATTGTTACGATTTGATATATATAGGTTAAACCTATAACTCACCAACATTTTTGTTGACGTTTTAAGCATGTTTATTCTCAGGTGATTATTAAGAGCTTCCGCTGTCGCATACTTAAATAAGGACAAGATTTGGAGTCCATGCTTGTATGATATTGTGTAAAAACTGCATTCAAGAAACTTATTTTGTTGTAACATAATTGTATTGTAAACCATTATGTAATGGTCGTGTGTAAACAGGATATTTTAGATTATCATTATTTGATAATCTACGTAAAGCTTTTTAAACCTTTATTGATGAAATAAAGGTTATGGTTTGTTTAAAAATGAATGCAGTCTTTGAAAAACGTCTCATATAGAGGTCAAAACCTCGCAACGAAATCAATTAATATGGAACGTTTTTAATCAATAAGAACGGGACATTTCAGATTAACTTTTGTTTGCGAACAAGTTTAGAATTAACTAAACTATGTTCTAGTGAATACAAGTTTAAACCTTCGAATAAGATAGCTTTATATGTATGAATTGAATGATGTTATGAACATCATTACTACCTCAAGTTTTCTGGATAAAGCTACTGGAAATGAGAGAATGGATCTAGCTTCAAAGGATCCTTGGATGGCTTGAAAGTTCTTGAAGCAGAATCATGACACAAAAACAGTTCAAGTAAGATTTTCACTCGAAATAAGATTGTTATAGTTATAGAAATTGAATCAAAGTTTGAATATGAGTATTACCTTGTATTAGAAAGATATCTTACTGTAAATAAGAAAGATTTCTTGAGGTTGGATGATCACTCTACAAGATTGGAAGTAAGCTAGCAAACTTGGAAATATTCTTGATTTTATGAAACTAGAACTTGTAGAATTTATGAAGAACACTTAGAACTTGAAGATAGAACTTGAGAGAGATCAATTAGATGAATAAAATTGAAGAATGAAAGTGTTTGTAGGTGTTTTTGGTCGTTGGTGTATGGATTAGATATAAAGGATATGTACTTTTGTTTTCATGTAAATAAGTCATGAATGACTACTCATATTTTTGTAATTTTATGAGATATTTCATGCTAGTTGCCAAATGATGGTTCCCACATGTGTTAGGTGACTCACATGGGCTGCTAAGAGCTGATAATTGGAGTGTATATACCAATAGTACATACATCTAAAAGTTGTGTAATGTACGAGTACGAATACGGGTGCATACGAGTAGAATTGTTGATGAAACTGAATGAGGATGTAATTGTAAGCATTTTTGTTAAGTAGAAGTATTTTGATAAGTGTCTTGAAGTCTTTCAAAAGTGTATGAATACATATTAAAATACTACATGTATATACATTTTAACTGAGTCGTTAAGTCATCGTTAGTCGTTACATGTAAGTGTTGTTTTCAAACCTTTAGGTTAACGATCTTGTTAAATGTTGTTAACCCAATGTTTATAATATCAAATGAGATTTTAAATTATTATATTATCATGATATTATAATGTACAAATATCTCTTAATATGATATATATACATTAAATGTCGTTATAACGATAATCGTTACATATATGTCTCGTTTCAAAATCATTAAGTTAGTAGTCTTGTTTTTACATATGTAGTTCATTATTAATATACTTAATGATATGTTTAATTTTCATAATATCATGTTAACTATATATATAACCATATATATGTCATCATATAGTTTTTACAAGTTTTAACGTTCGTGAATCACCGGTCAACTTGGGTGGTCAATTGTCTATATGAAACCTAATTCAATTAATCAAGTCTTAACAAGTTTGATTGCTTAATATGTTGGAAACACTTAATCATGTAAATAACAATTTCATTTAATATATATATAAACATGGAAAAGTTCGGGTCACTACAGTACCTACCAGTTAAATAAAGTTCGTCCCGAAATTTTAAGCAGTTGGAGGTGTTGACGTATCTTCTGGAAATAAATGCGGGTATTTCTTCTTCATCTGATCTTCTCATTCCCAGGTGAACTCGGGTCCTCTACGAGCATTCCATCGAACCTTAACAATTGGTATCTTGTTTTGCTTAAGTCTTTTAACCTCACGATCCATTATTTCGACGGGTTCTTCGATGAATTGAAGTTTTTCGTTGATTTGGATTTCATCTAACGGAATGGTGAGATCTTCTTTACCAAAACATTTCTTCAAATTCGAGACGTGGAAAGTGTTATGTACAGCCGTAAGTTATTGAGGTAACTCAAGTCGGTAAGCTACTGGTCCGACACGATCAATAATCTTGAATGGTCCGATATACCTTCGATTTAATTTCCCTCGTTTACCAAATCGAACAACACCTTTCCAAGGTGCAACTTTAAGCATGACCATCTCTCCAATTTCAAATTCTATATCATTTCTTTTAATGTCAGCGTAGCTCTTTTGTCGACTTTGGGCGGTTTTCAACCGTTGTTGAATTTGGATGATCTTCTCGGTAGTTTCTTGTATTATCTCCGGACCCGTAATCTGTCTATCCCCCACTTCACTCCAACAAATTGGAGACATGTACTTTCTACCATAAAGTGCTTCAAACGGCGCCATCTCAATGCTTGAATGGTAGCTGTTGTTGTAGGAAAATTCTGCTAACGGTAGATGTCGATCCCAACTGTTTCCGAAATTAATAACACATGCTCGTAGCATGTCTTTAAGCGTTTGTATCGTCCTTTCACGCTGCCCATCAGTTTGTGGATGATAGGCAGTACTCATGTCTAGATGAGTTCCTAATGCTTGCTGTAATGTCTGCTAGAACCTTGAAATAAATCTGCCATCCCTATCAGAGATAATAGAGATTGGTATTCCATGTCTGGAGACGACTTCCTTTAAATACAGTCGTGCTAACTTCTCCATCTTGTCATCTTCTCTTATTGGCAGGAAGTGTGCTGATTTGGTGAGACGATCAACTATTACCCAAATAGTATCAAAACCACTTGCAGTCCTTGGCAATTTAGTGATGAAATCCATGGTAATGTTTTCCCATTTCCATTCCGGGATTTCGGGTTGTTGAAGTAGACCTGATGGTTTCTGATGCTCAGCTTTGACCTTAGAACACGTCAAACATTCTCCTACGTATTTAGCAACATCGGCTTTCATACCCGGCCACCAAAAATGTTTCTTGAGATCCTTATACATCTTCCCCGTTCCAGGATGTATTGAGTATCTGGTTTTATGAGCTTCTCTAAGTACCATTTCTCTCATATCTCCAAATTTTGGTACCCAAATCCTTTCAGCCCTATACCGGCTTCCGTCTTCCTGAATATTAAGATGCTTCTCCGATCCTTTGGGTATTTCATCTTTTAAATTTCCCTCTTTTAAAACTCCTTGTTGCGCCTCCTTTATTTGAGTAGTAAGGTTATTGTGAATCATTATATTCATAGATTTTACTCGAATGGGTTCTCTGTCCTTCCTGCTCAAGGCGTCGGCTACCACATTTGCCTTCCCCGGGTGGTAACGAATCTCAAAGTCGTAATCATTCAACAATTCAATCCACCTACGCTGCCTCATATTCAGTTGTTTCTGATTAAATATGTGTTGAAGACTTTTGTGGTCGGTATATATAATACTTTTAACCCCATATAAGTAGTCCTCCAAGTCTTTAATGCAAAAACAACCGCGCCTAATTCCAAATCATGCGTCGTATAATTTTGTTCATGAATCTTCAATTGTCTAGACGCATAAGCAATCACCTTCATTCGTTGCATTAATACACAACCGAGACCTTGCTTTGATGCTTCACAATAAATCACAAAATCATCATTCTCTTCAGGCAATGACAATATAGGTGCCGTAGTTAGCTTTTTCTTCAATAACTGAAACGCTTTCTCTTGTTCATCTTTCCATTCAAATTTCTTCCCTTTATGCGTTAATGCAGTAAAGGGTTTTGCTATTCTGGAAAAGTCTTGGATGAACCTTCTGTAGTAACCAGCTAGTCCAAAAAACTGGCGTATGTGTTTCGGAGTTTTCGGGGTTTCCCACTTTTCAACAGTTTCTATCTTTGCCGGATCCACCTTAATACCTTCTTTGTTCACTATGTGACCGAGGAATTGAACTTCTTCCAACCAAAATGCATACTTTGAAAACTTAGCGTACAATTCTTCCTTCCTTAATACTTCTAACACCTTTCTCAAATGTTCACCGTGTTCTTGGTCATTCTTTGAGTAAATAAGTATGTCATCAATGAAAACAATGACAAACTTGTCAAGGTATGGTCCACACACTCAGTTCATAAGGTCCATGAACACAGCTGGTGCATTAGTTAAACCAAACGGCATGACCATAAACTCGTAATGACCGTAACGTGTTCTGAAAGCAGTCTTTGGAATATCATCTTCTTTCACCCGCATTTGATGATACCCGGAACGTAAGTCAATCTTTGAATAAACAGACGAGCTTTGTAGTTGATCAAATAAGTCGTCGATTCTTGGTACTGGGTAGCAGTTCTTGATGGTAAGTTTTTTCAACTCTCGGTAATCGATACACAACCTGAATGTACCATCTTCCTTCTTGACAAACAAAATAGGAGCTCCCTACGGTGATGTGCTTGGTCGAATGAAACCACGCTCTAAAAGTTCTTGTAATTGGCTTTGCAGTTCTTTCATCTCGCTGGGTGCGAGTCTGTAAGGAGCACGAGCTATTGGTGCAGCTCCTGGTACAAGATCTATTTGAAATTCAACGGATCGATGTGGGGGTAATCCCGGTAATTCTTTCAGAAATACATCAGGAAATTCTTTTGTGACGGGAACATCATTGATGCTCTTTTCTTCAGTTTGTACTTTCTCGACGTGTGCTAGAATAGCATAGCAACCTTTTCTTATTAGTTTTTGTGCCTTCAAATTACTAATAAGATGTAGCTTCGTGTTGCCCTTTTCTCCGTACACCATTAAGGGTTTTCCTTTTTCTCGTATAATGCGAATTGCATTTTTGTAACAAACGATCTCTGCTTTCACTTCTTTCAACCAGTCTATACCGATTATCACATCAAAACTAACTAACTCTACTGGTATCAATTCAATCTTAAATGTTTCGCTTACCAGTTTAATTTCTCGATTCCGACATATATTATCTGCTGAAATTAATTTACCATTTACTATCCAAAGGCGTCAATGGACAACTTAATTTAACACAAAAATCTCTACTCATATAGCTTCTATCCGCACCCGAATCAAATAAAACGTAAGCAGATTTATTGTCAATAAGAAACGTACCCGTAACAAGCTCCGGGTCTTCCTGTGCCTCTGCCGCATTAATATTGAAAACTCTTCCGCGGCCTTGTCCATTCGTGTTCTCCTAGTTCGGGCAATTTCTAATAATGTGGCCCGGTTTTCCACATTTATAACAAACTACATTGGCATAACTTGCTCCGACACTACTTGCTCCGCCATTACTCGTTCCGACACCATTTGTTCCTTTCGTTCTGTTAACCCCTGGTCCATAGACCTTACAATTCGCCGCGCTATGACCATTTCTTTTACACTTGTTGCAAAATTTAGTGCAGAACCCCGAGTGATACTTTTCACACCTTTGGCATAGCTGCTTCTAATTGTTGTTGTTGTTGTTGCGGTTATTATTGTTGTTGGGATGATTGTTGTAGTTGCTGTTGTTGTTGTTGTTGTTTTTGTTGTTGGGCCGATTGTTGTAGTTGCGATTGATATTGCGATTGTTGGGATAGTTGTTGCGATTATTGTTGTAATTGCTGTTGTTGTTGTATTGGTGATTCTTATCACCGTTTTCCTCCCACTTTCTTTTGACTTACTTCACATTGGCCTCTTCAGTAGTCTGTTCTTTAATTCTTTCTTCAATCTGGTTCACTAGTTTGTGAGCCATTCTACATGCCTGTTGTATGGAGGCGGGCTCGTGTGAACTTATATCTTCTTGAATTCTTTTCGGTAATCCTTTCACAAACGCGTCGATCTTCTCTTCTTCATCTTCGAACGCTCCCGGACACAATAGGCATAATTCTGTGAATTGTCTTTCGTACGTGGTAATATCAAATCCTTGGGTTCGTAACCCTCTAAGTTATGTCTTGAGCTTATTGACCTCGGTTCTGGGACGGTACTTCTCGTTCATCTAGTGCTTGAATGCTGACCACGGTAGTGCGTAAGCATCATCTTGTCCCACTTGTTCTAGATAGGTATTCCACCATGTTAACGCAGAACCTGTGAAGGTATGCGTAGCGTACTTCACTTTGTCCTCTTCAGTACACTTACTTATGGCAAACACCGATTCGACCTTCTCGGTCTACCGTTTCAATCCGATCGGTCCTTCGGTTCCATCAAATTCCAAAGGTTTGCAGGCAGTGAATTCTTTGTAGGTGCATCCTACACGATTTCCTGTACTGCTAGATCCAAGGTTATAGTTGGTATGTAGCGCAGCCTGTACTGCGGCTATGTTTGAAGTAAGAAAGGCACGAAATTCCTCTTCGCTCATATTCAAGGTGTGTCGAGTAGTCGGTGCCATTTCCTTCAAAATAGTCAAATGAAACGAGTTAATCATATAGAATATCAAGAGTAGTCAATAGTATTTCGTAGCGTAATATGAACTTATTTATAAAAGCTCTTTCTTCATATTAGCGTTTTATACTCTTTAATTCGGGTAGTACCTACCCGTTAAGTTCATACTTAGTAGCTAACATACCATTTCAACTACTACAATTCTATATGAAAAACTAATCAAAAAAAAAAAAAAATATCATATTCAAACCTTTATACAATAACTTGCAAAATTACAATACCGCTTTTTTTTACATGTAGCATGAAATATAGCACATAAAACTTTGATACAAAGTAGTTGCGAAGATAATTCTAGTTAATAAATAAGGCGTTCAGCAAAGGCAATAAAGACACGTAATTCATACGTCCAGAAACAAGTCATGCATTCTGGTTTTACTAATACCACTTCTCATCCTTGGTTTTGTGGAACATAACCGTTGTGACCGATAGTAAGACAATGTGTTGTAACATCGTCAAAAGGATGAAGGTTACGTAATGACCAACATTCTCGTAATAACCTAAAAACCTCATTTCTTACCCCAATTACCGACTCCGTCACTTGTGGGAACGTTTTGTTTAATAGTTGTAGCCCGATGTTCTTATTCTCACTTTGGTGAGAAGCGAACATTACTAACCCGTAAGCATAACATGCTTCTTTATGTTGCATGTTAGCCGCTTTTTCTAAATCACGAAGTCCTATATTCGGATATATTGAGTCAAAATAATTTCTTAACCCGTTGCGTAAAATAGCATTTGGGTTCCCCGCAATATATGCGTCAAAGTAAACACATCGTAACTTATGGATTTCCCAATGTGATATCCCCCATCTTTCGAACGAAAGCCTTTTATAAATCAAGGCATTCTTGAAACGTTCTTCGAATGTCTTACAAACTGATCTCGCCTTAAATAGTTGTGCCGAGGAATTCTGACCGACTCTAGACAATATTTCATCAATCATGTCTCCGGGTAGGTCTCTTAAAATATTAGGTTGTCTATCCATTTTGTGTTTTTATACTGTAAAATAGACAAGAGTAAGATTCATAAAAAAATACTTATTAATACAAGCAATTTTTACATATATCATAAAGCATAAGCACACTATATTACATATATTACACCACACGAATACAACTATCTTATTCCGACTCGCTCGTTTCTTCTTCTTCGGTTTTGGTTCATTTTGCCAAGTTTCTAGGGATATATGATGTTCCCCTAATACGAGCCGTCATTTTCCACATTGGTTTAGAAAAACCTGGTGGTTTAGAGGTTCCCGGGTTATTCTCACAACTTAAGAAATACGGGTGTTGATGATACATATAAAGTTCATCGGGTTTGGAATCAAATTTCTCTATTTTTATGCCCTTTCTCTTATTGTTCTCTTTTGCCTTGTTAAATTGTGTTGGGGTAATTTCTATAACATCATCGGAATCCTTGTCGGGATCTGATTCATCGGAGAATTGGTAATCCTCCCAATACTTTGCTTCCTTGGCGGAAACACCATTGACCATAATTAACTTTGGTCGGTTGGTTGAGGATTTTCTTCTACTTAACCGTTTTATTATTTCCCCTACCGGTTCTATTTCTTCTTCCAGTTCCGATTCTTCTTCCGGTTCCGATTCTTCTTCCTGTTCCGACTCTTCTTCCGGTTCCTCTTCTGGAACTTGTGAATCAGTCCACGAATCATTCCAATTTACATTTGACTCTTCATTATTATTAGGTGAGTCAATGGGATTTGTGCTAGAGGTAGACATCTATCACACAATATCAAACATGTTAAGAGATTAATATATCACATAATATTTACATGTTAATAATATATAGTTTCCAACAAAAATGTTAAGCAATCATTTTTCAAGTAAACACGGTCGAAGTTCAAACTCACTAATGCATCCTAACAAACTCGATAAGACACACTAATGCAAATTTTCTGGTTCTCTAAGACCAACGCTCGGATACCAACTGAAATGTCCCGTTCATATTGATTATAAACGTTCCATATTAATTGATTTCGTTGCGAGGTTTTGACCTCTATATGAGACGTTTTTCAAAGACTGCATTCATTTTTAAAAACAACCATAACCTTTATTTTATCAATAAAGGTTTTAAAAATATTACGTAGATTATCAAATAATGATAATCTAAAATATACTGTTTACACACGACCATTACATAATGGTTTACAATGAAAATATATTACATCGACATATGTTTCTTGAATGCATTTTTTACACAATATCATACAAACATGGACTCCAAATCTTGTCCTTATTTTAGTATGCAACAGCGGAAGCTCATAGTATTCACCTGAGAATAAACATGCTTTAAACGTCAACAAAAATGTTGGTGAGTTATAGGTTTAACCTATATATATCAAATCGTAACAATAGACCACAAGATTTCATATTTCAATACACATCCCATACATAGAGATAAAAATCATTCATATGGTGAACACCTGGTAACCGACATTAACAAGATGCATATATAAGAATATCCCCATCATTCCGGGACACCCTTCAGATATGATATAAATTTCGAAGTACTAAAGCATCCGGTACTTTGGATGGGGTTTGTTAGGCCCAATAGATCTATCTTTAGGATTCGCGTCAATTAGGGTGTCTGTTCCCTAATTCTTAGATTACCAGACTTAATAAAAAGGGGCATATTCGATTTCGATAATTCAACCATAGAATGTAGTTTCACGTACTTGTGTCTATTTTGTAAATCATTTATAAAACCTGCATGTATTCTCATCCCAAAAATATTAGATTTTAAAAGTGGGACTATAACTCACTTTCACAGATTTTTACTTTGTCGGGAACTAAGACTTGGCCACTGATCGATTCACGAACCTATAACAAATATGTACATATATATCAAAGTATATTCAAAATATATTTACAACACTTTTAATACATTGTGATGTTTTAAGTTTATTAAGTCAGCTGTCCTCGTTAGTAACCTACAACTAGTTGTCCAACGTTAGATGTACAGAAAAAAAAATTGATATATATTATCTTGAATCAATCCACGACCTAGTGTATACATGTCTCAGGCTAGATCACAACTCAAATTATATATATTTTTGGAATCAACCTCAACCCTGTATAGCTAACTCCCACATTACTGCATATAGAGTGTCTATAGTTGTTCCAAATAATATATACACATGGGTCGATATGATATGTCAAAACATTTGCATACGTGTCTATAGTATCCCAAGATTACATAATATATTAGAATACATGTATAATACAATATAAGTTAGCTAGGATATGATTAATATAGATTTGTTACCAATTTTCACGTTGTTACAACAAGAAAAATTATCCAATCTTGTTTTACCCATAACTTCTTCATTTTAAATCCGTTTTGAGTGAATCAAATTGCTATGGTTTCATATTGAACTCTATTTTATGAATCTAACTAGAAAAAGTATAGGTTTATAGTTGGAAATATAAGTTACAAGTCATTTTTGTAAAGGTAGTCATTTCAGTCGAAAGAACGACGTCTAGATGACCATTTTAGAAAACATACTTCCACTTTGAGTTTAACCATGATTTTTGGATATAGTTTCATGTTCATAAGAAAAATCATTTTCCCAGAAGAACAACTTTTAAATCAAATTTTATCATAGTTTTTAATTAACTAACCCAAAACAGCCCGCGGTGTTACTACGACGGCGTAAATCCGGTTTTACGGTGTTTTTTGTGTTTCCAGGTTTTAAATCATTAAGTTAGAATATCATATAGATATATAACATGTGTTTAGTTAATTTTAAAAGTCAAGTTAGAAGGATTAACTTTTATTTGCGAACAAGTTTAGAATTAACTAAACTATGTTCTAGTGATTACAAGTTTAAACCTTCGAATAAGATAACTTTATATGTATGAATTGAATGATGTTATGAACATCATTACTACCTCAAGTTTTCTGGATAAAGCTACTGGAAATGAGAAAATGGATCTAGCTTCAAAGGATCCTTGGATGGCTTGAAAGTTCTTGAAGCAGAATCATGACACAAAAACAGTTCAAGTAAGATTTTCACTCGAAATAAGATTGTTATAGTTATAGAAATTGAATCAAAGTTTGAATATGAGTATTACCTTGTATTAGAAATATATCTTACTGTAAATAAGAAAGATTTCTTGAGGTTGGATGATCACTCTACAAGATTGGAAGTAAGCTAGCAAACTTGGAAGTATTCTTGATTTTATGAAACTAGAACTTGTAGAATTTATGAAGAACACTTAGAACTTGAAGATAGAACTTGAGAGAGATCAATTAGATGAAGAAAATTGAAGAATGAAAGTGTTTTTAGGTGTTTTTGGTCGTTGGTGTATGGATTAGATATAAAGGATATGTAATTTTATTTTCATGTAAATAAGTCATGAATGATTACTCATATTTTTGTAATTTTATGAGATATTTCATGCTAGTTGCCAAATGATGGTTCCCACATGTGTTAGGTGACTCACATGGGCTGCTAAGAGCTGATAATTAGAGTGTATATACCAATAGTACATACATCTAAAAGCTGTGTATTGTACGAGTACGAATACGGGTGCATACGAGTAGAATTGTTGATGAAACTGAACGAGGATGTAATTGTAAGCATTTTTGTTAAGTAGAAGTATTTTGATAAGTGTCTTGAAGTCTTTCAAAAGTGTATGAATACATATTAAAATACTACATGTATATACATTTTAACTGAGTCGTTAAGTCATCGTTAGTCGTTACATGTAAGTGTTGTTTTGAAACCTTTAGGTTAACGATCTTGTTAAATGTTGTTAACCCAATGTTTATAATATCAAATGAGATTTTAAATTATTATATTATCATGATATTATGATGTACAAATATCTCTTAATATGATATATATACATTAAATGTCGTTACAACGATAATCGTTACATATATGTCTCGTTTCAAAATCATTAAGTTAGTAGTCTTGTTTTTACATATGTAGTTCATTATTAATATACTTAATGATATGTTTACTTTTCATAATATCATGTTAACTATATATATAACCATATATATGTCTTCATATAGTTTTTACAAGTTTTAACGTTCGTGAATCACCGGTCAACTTGGGTGGTCAATTGTCTATATGAAACCTATTTCAATTAATCAAGTCTTAACAAGTTTGATTGCTTAATATGTTGGAAACACTTAATCATGTAAATAACAATTTCATTTAATATATATATATATATATATATATATATATATATATATATATATATATATATATATATATAAACATAGAAAAGTTCGGGTCACTACACTTTTAGGACACGGAACTTAGAAATTGAGACATGAATGACCTAGTATGCCTATTGACTGTTCCAAAGAGACTTCTTAAGGGCTGTTAAGATCTAGTTAGTGCCTTCACTGTGTGACTCAAGCCTATTGCATGTTCTTGTCTGATTGTTGCCTTAGGTCTTAATCATATCAACTGTTTACGTATTCATTAGATTTCTATCTGCTTTACTATCAGTATATTAACTATGATGCTGTATAATGTTTGAATTGATATGATCACATTAGTATTATGGAATGGTTGTTAGTTTTCATTTAAGGTTTTGCCAACTTAAACCGACGGATTCTTTTCGTTTGTGATCAGTGTTCAATCAACACGGCACGTTGTTATTCAGTTAACTAAACTTATAACGAGGGTTAGGATTAGAGCTTAACTCACTAATAAACCTAGTGTTTTACTAAGGATAATCTCCGAGGTATTGTTACCTTTCAATTATACGACCAAGTGACATACTTCTCACTGTTCAAAGAGAACTCCGAGAGTTCAGAGACAAGTAAGTCTGTGTAATTGGCTCATCCAACCAGATTTACATCATTCCAAGCATGGTCTTAACATAAGCATAATTACCTTTCCCTAACCCAATACTGATATCTTGGTCAACATTTTCCTGATCTGCATACTCCGGATATCCTTCCACTTATTTACTTTTCTGCACCTAGGTCTTTTAGCAAAAAAAAAAAAAACAAAAAACAACTACTATCTTTTATCCAGGTAATTTAACTAAAAGACAATTATCCACTTGATCTTCAATTCGTTAATCAGCAAAAAAATACGACACTAGGTTAACTTACACCTTCTACACTTTAGAAAGTAAAAGTAAATTTATGCCCCGCACAATATAAATAAACGAAGATACTGTGTGCTACCGAACCGGACATCCTGCGACCTAACGACACTGCACAAATAAAACTGTCCGTTAGTAGCATATCAAGACATGTATCCAAACGGTCAACCGATTCACAATGAAGAGGGTAATCCAATCAACCAAGGTCCACCGGTTAATCAAGAGTTATTGAATGATCCGAACGACACACCGATGTGGAATGCTAGATTAGTGGCACCAACGATACCGACTATTACGAAATCCCCAATTGGAGTGGATAATTGGAAGATTGAGGGTAACTTTTTCACGATGATCAAAGACACGTTCTTTCATGGGTTAATAGAAGAGAATCCGTTCGAACACATCCAACATTTTGATGATCATTGTGATATCTACAAAAACAAGGATGTCACCGATGAAGCTTTTAAGTTAAGGGCATTCCCCTTTACACTTCAAGAAGAAGCGAAAGTTTGGTTAAGGAGTTTACCACATCCGATTCCATAAGATCTTTTCAAGATTTAACCAATGAGGTTATCAATCACTTCTTCCCACCGTCAAAAGTGGAACGACTTCGAATAGAGGTTAATGGATTCACCCAACGGGGTGATGAGTCTTTATATGATGCGTGGGTACGATTCAAGAAAATGCTAAGAGCTTGCCCACCCCACGATTTGACGAAGAAGGAGTACATTCAACACATTCTACCGGGGTAATAATGCTTTGATGAAGCAATATCTTGATTCTTCATTCGGTGGGGTATTTATGTATAAATTACCAAATGCGGCCGAAATTTTATTGGAAGACATCTCGGTTAACACATATGAAGGGGCACCTTCACCGCGAGATTTAACAAGGAAAAGTGTAGCACAAATTGATCGTGACAATGGGCAAGCGACGCTTGCAAGCTTGAACAATCAATTTCAAACGTATGGGAAAGAATTGAAGAAGCTTCAACAAACGATAGTCGCAATGCAAGTAAGTTGTCAACGATGCGAGGACCCACATCTCACGAAAAATTGTCCTCAAATTACTCAATGCAATCATGTTGATCTAGATGACATTCCCATAAATTCAGATGCTCATGTAAACTACGTGAGTAATCAAAACTATCAACGGGGAGGAACATCAAACCAAGGCTACTACAATCCTAATCAAGAGCAAGTTTCATTCAATAACCAAACCAATACACCACCCGGATTTGCAAACCGAAACCAAGGTTACAACAACAACTATAACCAAAACCGAAACAACAACTTCTAATATCAAAACCAACAACCTTGCAACAATCAACCTTATAACAACCAAACCAATTCGAATTATAAAAATAACCAAGGTTATAGTCAACCACAAAATAACCAAGGTTACAATCAACAACTTCAACAAAACACTCAACAATCCCAACCTTGGAACAGTTTAGAAGAAATCATGCAAAACTATATCAAGAAGGTAGAATCAACCGAAGCTTTCCTAACAAAAGAAAATGAACTTTTGAAGCAACAAATACGAAACCAACAAACCTCATTCCAAACCCTTGAGAGCACCATTGGTAGACTCTCAAATCAAGTTGTCGAAAGACCACAAGGAACTTTACCTTCAAACACTCAAGTTAACCCAAACAATAACTACATCAACAACAACAACCGAAACAATCAACACCCCCAACACAACCAACAACACCAAAACCACAATAACACGAGAGTTATTCCTATCGAGAGCAACACTACCAATACAAACCACAATCAAGCGAGTTCATCAAATCCCAACAATACTTATGCTCAAGTGAACTCGATAGATTCAACCGAAGAGGATCAACCCGAATATCCTCAAGTTTTCACATTCGACGTTGAAGGGGACAAGTTGATTTTGATGAAACGTTGGAAATCGATACGATAGATTATGGGGTATTCAAGTTTTCAGAGGATTTGGATGATGCAAAGTTCATTCCCTATCAAGTTAAAAGTGTAATGTCTATGGAGGCTACCGAGTCAACATGCAAGGAACTAAAGGGTGAATTTGAGCGATTTAAATTGGGAAAGGTTGAGAAAGAGCTAAAGGCCGAAACTTTATTGAATACAAAGGAGCAAAAGAACAAGGTCGAGGTTCTTACCACACCAACAAAGGAAAAAATGAGACACCGGTCTCACATCCTCAACCATTACCTCCTACACATCTAAAGGATGTGGATTGTAAGTCAACTTTAACCGAAAATGAAAACATTTATGTTAAACTCCCTTTGGCAGAGGTGCTTGAGAATATGCCCAACTATAGAAAATTTTTGAAGACACTTATGGCCAAAAAGGGAGATGTTGAGCAAGCATCCACCGCTTTCTTGAAAAATGAGTGTGATGGGATTCTAAAGAAATATAACCTACCACTAAAAATGGGTGATCCCGGACCTTTCCTTATCCCATGTAATGTGAACGGGTCAGAGATGCTTATATCTTTAGCCGACTCGGGGGGCAAGTATCAACTTCATGCCCTACTCCGTTTACAAAAGGTTAGGCTTAGGTGACCTTTCGCCCACTGCAATGAGAGTTAAATTAATTGATCAATCAATTAGCACTAGTGTGGGGATTGCCGAAGACTTAATTGTTAAGGTGGGGGACATGGAATTTCTAATTGATTTTGTCATTGACAATATAAAGGAAGATCCGGTTGTACCTCTCGTTTTGGGAAGGCCATTTTTGGCAACCGCGAGTTCTTTCTTTGACTTTAGAACAGGGAAATTGACTCTTAGGGACAAAGGAAAATGCATAAGCATACGAACCAAACGTGTTAAAGCACCATCAATGCCATTAACCACACCGCAAATTTTTGCTAGTGTGCAATGCATCACAAGCACAAAGCAAGTTGGTTCACCAACTAAAGGTGGTGGAGGATTAACCAAGGGAACTCCAAGCAAACCCAAGGATCAAAATGACATTGTTGATAAGTCCATGAGAAAATTGTTTGGGCAGGTGCATCGGGCTTCATCCAAAAAAGATTAACATTTGAGAAAATGCCTAATTTCAAACTTGTCAAAACGTGAAAAAGTCAAACTCAAAGATTTAATCAATGAAACCAATATAACAAATGATTGGTTAATGTCAATATTAAGTGATGGTGGTAATGAAAATGTTTCCCTTAGCTCAAAGGGAGGGAAAGTTTACCACCCCGGTATTAGTTGAAATCTCAAGGGAATGGGAGTCAGGTGATAGACTCGTTAAAAACTTTCCACAATTATGTACATAGTTTCTTTCAGTTGCATCTCATTTAGAATTGTATGATATTCCTTTTCTTAGTTGTATTTACATGTTTTTGCATTTATTGCATATGGGTAAAACTGAAAAACACCAAAAATAGTTTATGAATGGGTCAAAATGGATTTAAAATTGGAAAAACTGCAATCAGGTACAAAAGCGGCACTTTTGTCCTAGGAGCGGCGCTTTTAATCTAAAAAGCGGCGCTTATGTTTCAAAAGCGACGCTTTAACCTATGTTTTGGGACAAAAATGGGCAGTGCCCAAGAACGTCGCTTCTGTTTGTAAAAGCGGCACTTTTATTCACTAAGAGCGACGCTTTTATTTTCAAAAGCGGCGCTTTCATTTCACCAGGAACGGCGCTTTTGTTCCAAAAGCGGCACTCATGTACCCGGTTACTTAAGGATTCTGCCCGACCAAAACCTCACTTTTTCACCCACAACTCAATTTTTCTCTCTAAGTGCGGCGTTCTCTCAACCCTAATCGACCCTAATCAACACAAAACTTCAAATTTCATCTAATTTCTTGCAAATCTTCAACATATAACATGGGAAAAGTAAGAATCCATCATTTAAATTCATTCTTTAACATGACTCTTGTAATTTTTATTATTTTTCTCTTTATGCTTAATTTGTAGATTGTGCTTGATTAATGATGTTAATGGTTAAATTGTTGATGAATCTAGAATACATTGATGTTTTTTTAACATGATTTTCATGATTAGTTACATCGATTTTAACTTTGAAATTCTATGGTTCATTCAATTTGGGGGTTTTTGATTCTGAGCCAAATTGGAGTGTTAATTGATGTTGTTAATGCTTAATTGATAGGTTGCCATGATTATCTTGCTTTGAATCCATCTTTCATGCTTGTATGATTTGAATTTGCAAATTAGGGTTCATAAGTTTGAGGTTTGACTTGGTTTGACCAATCTGAGCATGTGATTAGTGATAATGTGTTTGTTTGCAGTCTATTTATGTTATATCATGAATAATTGCTATAATTTGATGAATGCTCTTTGTCTTAGAAAATTTTTAAATGAATTAGACTTTGACTAGGTTGACTTTCTGCAATTGGTTCATGTTGACCATGTTTGACCAAAATGAAACCTAATAATTGATGATAATGCATGTTTAGCTTGTGAATCTACATATGATTTGACATTTCATTGCATGAGCTAAATGTTGCAACTTTTTAATGAATTTGAGATTGTGCCATGAGGTTTATCCTTGTTTGATTTCATGCTTTACGGTGATTGATTGCACTTGTTTTGTTCATGTATGCTATCTACTCACATGATTTGCATGATAAAACTTGTTGTGAATTATTGGAATCAACTTGATGATGATGGTTGAAGTTAAAAGGCAAATTGTTTATATGCTAATATATACCTCTCCACAATGTTTCTCTTGTTTGTAGTTTTTAGACTAGCGAAACCCCAAGATCACATGGTGCTACCGGAAGCGGGGAAAAGCGACAAAAGAGCATTGGAATCAAGGGGAGAGGGAAGAGACCTGGACCTCAGCAAGAAGTAGAAGAAGAAGAAGAAGCGCCAATGATTCTGGAAGACATCCGAAGGCTTTCAACAGATCCCTGTTTGCAACAAATCTTGATGAATGAACGCTATAGGGCAGGCCTAGAACTTAGGCTTAAAGATAAATTTTACCCAGGGAAATACATTGACTGGTCTCCTCTAGATGAAGTAGGCATGCACGAAGAGGTTGAGGACCTGTTTAAGGTTGAATTAAAGAGTTTAATGCTTAGCCCTTGGATTCCTCTTTTCAATTTAAATGAGCCCATATACGCTGTCCCAACCTTAGAGTTCACCTCCACTTTCACCATCGACTTTACAGTAGACGACATTGAGGACCCAGATTACATGCACTTTTACTTGGCTGGAAAACCACGAAGCATGAGAATGCTTCAATTTATCAAGGCCTTAAGAATATACAAGGATTTTAAGAGCAAACATGATATCCTGTGGTCTTATCTTTGTTCATGCAAAATCCCCACCACCAACCCTAAGGAGTTTGACTATCCAAGCTTTGGCACCAAATGCGCGTCGGAGCCTTTAGCGCGGGAAAGATCGTAGCCAACAACCTAAGGACCATTCCACACCGGATCATAGCTCGTTTTATTGCTAACACGGTCAACTACCATTTTCATAACAATGAAAAAATGTTTTACTTGGACATTTGGCTCACTAATCGAATCTTTAAGGAACACGTCCATGTCCCGCACATTATAGCCGATTACCTCTTTTATAAACATGGGACTAAGGGAAAGAAGGGCACGGTGGGTGGCATTTTTGTAACTAGGATAGCTAATCAATTAGGGATTGATATAGAGGTGTATACGGCTAAGGAAATGGGTAGATTTGGGTATGTTGACTACAAGGGGGTAAGAATCTTAAGCGGGACCAAAATAACATCATGAGGAGATGGTTTGATCTTGGGAATATCAATGTGAAGGAAGAGAATGAAGGAGAAGAAGAGGAAAGGGTGATGCATGGTTATGAGACGGGTAATATTGGGTCGAGTAGCCGAGCACCGGGTGCGGGAAGTAGTGTTCCGGGTGGGTATGACCAATCTTGGATTGCTAACCAATTTAACCAACTTCATATCAATTAAATCAACCAAGAATACGAGGCGCGTTATAACTTTTCGGGCCTCCGTGCGGTATCTCAATGGCAAGTCCATTGTAACCAACTAAACCGCACGGACCCGACTGCGCTTATGCTTTTTGCTCCCACCTACAACCTGTATGATTATGAGCACCCAAGAAGCCAACCTCTTATTGACTATGACCACAATGAAGCTTTAAGGAGAGCTGAAGAATTCGAACATTTCGAGCGGTTGAGGCGACAACAATAACAAGAGCAAGATGAATGGAGTAGACCACCTAACTATGAGGACTATCCAAACCCGGACCAATCCGGGAGTTCGTACTACATAGGTTATAATTGGTGGTAACTCTAATTGTTGTGCTCTCGCTCCTTTTATTGTTGGTTTATTTAAAAATTTTGATCATTTATTTGTGAAGCTTGTCTTGAAACATTTGGTATGTAATAATTGCGGGAGGATGGCTTAGGGGATTTGAACAATTTGATGATGATTATGTGGATTTGTTTATGTGATGAAACAATTTCATTTGTGTTTGTTTATGGCTAATGATGGTAGGTATTTGAATCCGAATGGTATGTGATTCCCAGATACAACAATTATGAATTTGAATTTGGTTTGTAATAACTTGAACTTGATTTGTATTGTTTATTTTCGTTCTTGTTATGCGTACGATGTTGATTTGTGAGTTGATTGATTCATTGGATTATGCATGTGTATTGATTGTCATTATTATCTTATGCTTGTTTGTTGAAGTATAGAGACTATCTTTTGTATGTGATCTTATTGATTGAGTTGTTTGGTTGAGAATCTCATTATGTTGATGGATGTTTATATTACTTTGTTGATGATTTTGGAACGTTGTGATTATATTGTGGGCACACATACTCCCCCGAGTATGGCACCACACATTTTGTACCTTGTGAGCATACTTCAATTGTAGGGAATGTCATATGCACTTGGCTCGTTCTTTTGTCTCAACAAATGGTACAACGACATGCCAGCGACTTTGGTGACTACATATTATCTGACTGGTGGCAATAAATATCGTTTGATCTTAACCGGTTTTTACTTTCTTTTCTCTCATCTTTTCTATTTCAAAATGCCGCTCATTTTCACTTAATCTATTGTTTCAATGCAATGAGGGCATTGCATCAAACTAAATGTACGGGAGGAGAGTTAAAATATCATGCCATTTTGAACTTTTTCGGGTAAACGTATCACATACACTACAAAGATAGAAGCTTGCAATGTTGATTAATTTTTGAAACAAGTTTTTAGCCATTACATTAATTCATATCATAATCACTAAAATGGTTAAAACTTGTAAAATTTTCAAAATTTTTGGAAAAGTAAAGTCTTTTCCTTGTTTTTTTGTGCTTGAAAGTTATAGTCTTTCATGCACGTTGCTCCAAAATCAATTGTTTAAAGCTTCGTGCTTTAACACTTCCGGATGAATCGAGTCCATCCATTATAGGGAGTCAAGTATCCCGAATTTTGTTTTACTTGGTGTGGAAGACTTCCTAAGCTACACCATTTTATATTGACATTGGTTGTCTCATCATTTTACGATGTTTCAACCGATGTATCATACCGTGGGAAGAGAAGCCACTGAGCTTCACCGTGTACTATCTTCTCGATGAAGAGCAATGACTTCGTACTAGTGTTGCTAGACAACACACGCCATATCTAAAAGCTATGGTACACTTGTGCATTCAATTAACGGAAAGGTAGTAACTACTTCCTACCTTTTCTCAAAATAAGCATAAAAGCTTGTTATGTGGTAAGCAGATGAGTGAATAAAAGCTTCAAACTTTGACACTTCTGGGAGAGTCAAGTCCTTCCAATGTCTCATTTTGGAAGTCAAGTCTTCTAAATTGGAAGTAAAGTCTTCCAAGTTCTTTTGTGTTCCAAGCTTGGAGGTAAAGTCTCCCAAGTCTAGCTCGATCCTTTTTAAGGAAGTTAAAGTCTTCCTAGTGCTTCAAATCTTAGAATTGGCGGAATCTCTTATTTAGCCACGTGGGGCCCTAATTCCACGAACCTCCGTCAATGCTCTCACCCTACTATGAGAGAAACCATAGAGTTGTGTTAGAAAGCTTGATGAGTGCCGGTCATCCCGAGCCTGGGGTGACCAATAAAGATAGGGGTACCCAGTCCCCTAGCTTTGGCACACCCACCTTAACCCTAAACTTGAAATTGACGATTATAATCTGGAATTGACAACCATTATTTGGAATTGACGAAAATAGGTGTTTTGGGGGCATGGAGGTGGAAGAGGGATAGCAATCGCGGGTTGACTAGGTGAGCATATCTTTTTGGAGGCATATTCTTTACACGATGTATTTCTTGATGAGTCGTGATTTGTATGATATTCATGGCCCTTGTTTATTCGGGGTGCATTTGGGATCATTTTGGGTACACCTTGGATATATTTGAGTAGGTTTGTGTTAGATTGTGATTGATTTGGAGATTTGATGTGATTGATTAGTTTGATGAGTTTATGGCTATCCCGTGAATCCTACATATTTGGTCAAGGTCAAGGAGGTCTAAGTTAAGTTGTGAAGATTTGATACTTTGTGATTGATGTTTGATGACCTTCTCGAAGATGAAGTTGACTTTGGCCAGGAGAATGATTGATTCGGGTAGACTTAGGCTTGAATTGTGATTGTGTTACTGTTGATGATTGAGGATTGAAAACTTAGAGGTGTGCTAGTTGACTTTGGCCATTGAGCTTGTGTTAGAAGAAGATGATGTTTGTACTTGGTCCTAAGCAAGTGCAAGTTTTTGGAGAACACTCTAGCCATCAAGTGCATGTTCATGGAAGATATCAATTTGTGCCCAAACTTTTTGCGCTTTGGCATTGATCACTTATTTGTTCTCTATCTCCAAAGCTTGTTTTGTCGATTTGTTTGCTTGAGGACAAGCAAAGATTCAAATGTAGGGGGTTTAATATCGCTCAATTTATACATGTTTTATCTCACGATATCTCCCTCACTTTGTTCGGTTTTTGACAATCTTGGAGCCTATTTTGTGTGTTATTGAGCTAAATGGCAATTTGGGTGCTAAGGACTTGATTTAGTGTAAAATTAACCAAATCTTGATCAAAAGTGGCTAAGAAAATAACAAGTGCAGAATTCAGCATCAAAAGCGCCACTCCTCAACTAAGAGCGCCGCTCCTGTGGAGCAAAAGTGCCGCACCTACCTCGAAAGCGGCGTTCTTATGCACGTTTTGGCTCCATTTTCCACCATTGGTCAGAAGCGCCGTTCCTACAACCAAAAGCGCTGCTCCTATCCAGCCAAAAGCGACGCTCCTAAAGCTAAAGCGCCGCCCCTGAATGAAGCTAAAAGCGGCATTCCTGATCAAAAGCGCCGCTCCTCACTTAAGTCAAAAGCGCCGCTCCTGAGTCAAAAGCGGTGCTCCTGTCGCCATTTCAGCCTTGATTTTAAGCACTATAAAAGGAACAAAATTAGGTTATTTTTAGTGTGTGTCTTTAGAGAGCAACTATTCCAACTCCGAATTTCACTTACAAAACTCTAATTTCATCATCCATTGGTATTTGAAGGTGGATTCAAGAAAGCTAGCTCAAGATTCATCATAGATTGACTCTAGATCTTCATCTTTGGTATTTTGGGTTGTAATCTCTACTTTTCTTTACATATTTTGAATCTATTGCTTGTAATAACTTTAAGATGATGATTGTTTATGTTTCTATGCTTATTATTAGTTTAATCTTAGCCATGATTGGCTAAATCTCTTGTGTTTGCTTATCTATGAATCTTTAATGCAAGTGTTTGCCCAAAAATCAATTGAATGATATTGTTTGAATGAATTACATGATCATGTATTATTATGTTAGCTAATGATCCATTGCTATGAGTTTGTTTTAGGCTTTACGTTGATTACTTATGTTGAGTAGCTCTCTTAGTGATTTGAGAAGTGAATCAATGTGTGCTTCAACACCTTGAGTGATCTAGACAACTAGCTTAAGAATTTCAAATGATTGTGTTCTTGATCTAGGTTGGTTTTCAATTGGCCTTTAGTTAACATAGTAGTGCCGATTATTTTAAGTGATTTCGATAGTTAAAGGGTTTTAATTGATTTCAACCCAAGCATAATCTCAATAACCTATGATGCTTAACTTGATCCTAGAATACAATGCTTATGTGAATTCGCGGAGTGTTATTTGATTTTAAGGTTTAGTAGTAATGCTAAACATTTAATGATTCAACAACTAGTGCGATAGCAATTTGGGTAAAACGGGGCAATCCAAGCATAGAGATGATTAGATAAGTGAACACTACTTAGTTAATTTGATTTAAGTTCTTAATATTTCATTACTTGTTACTTGCTACTAGTTTACTTGTTAAGTTTAAGTTTGTTTAATTTTGCCAGTTTTAGTTGTAAATTAAAATCAATCAAACCCCCCAATCAAACAAACCCTAAGACAATTGATAGTTTCAAATATTCGACATACACCGCTCTTTTGGACGAACTTGATAAGAATACTTACATTGAAGTGCTATAATAACCGGGTTCTAAGTGCTCGTTAGATGTGTGTGCTTATTTGTAGTGTTTGAATCATATATAAATTTAGAGGGTAAAAGATGCATATCACGCAACACATCAGGATATCACGCAACACATCAGGATATAACCACGTTAACTCCGGTGTCATTTATCTTTATCGTTCTATGCTTTATTATTCGTTTATCGTTCGTGGGTTAAGTGATTAGATTAAATCATTTGTCTTGATTGGGTCTTCCGAATTCCGAACAACGCACACCCCTAGTTTTTACTAACAATTGATATTTGTTAGTAGATCGTTACCATGTAATTGCCAACAAAGCTTCAAGCATTAATTATGGAATAGTTGTAATTCCTAACAACTTGTATATGAGCTTCAAGCATTCAATTTGGAAACGATAGCGCATGTGACGATGTTGAAGGTTAAGTTTTGATGGTTAATTTTATGGTTCTTACATAGAAATTTGGGATATATATAGATTACGTAAGAAATGAACTAAGTTATACGATTTATTTGTACTCGGAAATCATATGCAGCTAGGCGATATAATCGTGACGTGAATATAATGTACTAATGATACACATATGCGAACCTATCGTGTAGCGCATCATACGTGCTGCTCACGTGTCAAAGTTATTAATTAAACAAAAAAATGTGTCAGATGAGGTAGCACAAACACAACAAGATTATGAATATTGATCACAGTCGAGGACCAACATGCGCTGACAGAGACCTATCGAAGACGATAACCTGCAAACTACATATAAAGTAAAAAGCAGAGCACGATTCCAACATTGTACGATCGTCCGCTGGCGCTATACTCCACAAAAGCAACCAGAACAGACGTGCAGCATACCTGACATGATACTTTTACTTTCTGACATCTTTTACAGGCAGAATAGTACGATCAGGGTCAAACACGATCTCATTGTCTTATTACGTGGCACTTATGGACAAATGTATTCCGCCTATAAATAAAGGATTAACCTCTAGATGCAGTGGACACTCTCTCCATCCAGAACACAATATTTACTCTAACGGTCACAGGTAAAGTTCCTTGAACATGAATCCTAACACCTCCCTTGAGCCATCAACCGGCTACCCCAACGATGATGGATCGACGTTTAACCACCCATTATGAGATCATAATCTCGTAACGAGGTTATTAAAGGTACTTTGTACTGGAGAGTTAAACTCAAAAGACCCTTAGGTTGGGTCAAGACCCGGGTTAGGTTGGGTCAAGACCCCAGGTCGGTTGGGTCGGGCTAGTAAAATATTTTCTTGTTTGTATTTTTCGATGCATCTCTTCTGAAAAGCGCCTCAAAAGCACATTCCGACAACACGCGTCGACAACAAGCGACGAAAATACGCTTCAAAAACGTGCATCGAAAGACGTGTCAAAAATGCGCATCGAAATCACGAGTCGAAAACACGTGTCGAATACGCGCCTCGAAAATGCGCTTCGAATACGAGTGTCATAAAAGCGCCTCGAAAAATGCGCGACTAATTGGCGCATCGAAATAGCGCCTCAAAAACGCCCCTCGAAATCGCGCCTCGAAAACGCACGTAGAAAACATGGGCCTCGAAATACACGCCTTGAAAAACGCGCCTTGAAAAGCGCCTTGAAATCGCACGACGAAAATGGTGGTCGAAAAACGTGCGTCGGAATTGTGCGTAGAAAACGTTGGTCAAAAATGCGCCTCGAGAATTTGTGTCGAAATCGCGCGTCGAAAAACACGCCTTGAAAATAAGTCTCGAAAACGTGCCTCGAATAACGCGCATCAATTTAATTTTAGTAGGACCTGGTTGGGTAAGTGTATGACCCATTAATCTTTTAAAAGAAGTTGAGCTTTGATGAGCTTGGGCCCATTTGAATATTCAAGTAAACTCAATAGACCCTTTTTGTGGCTTTGAGTCAAGTTTGCGGGGTCTAACTGTGATTTAGTTACGATTAAGTCCATTTTTAACCCTGAGAAGCGTGTTGGCTTGTTGCTGGGTGGGGGTGTGGTGCTTGATGAGCGTGCTGCCAGACTGTTGTGTAATGGATGGCGTGCTGAGTGGCGTGTTGAGGGTATTTTTTTTCCTTTTTATTTTCTTTCATTTTTATTGATTTCAATTGCTTTTATATTATTATTTTGTAAATTATAATAAAACAAATAAATTTAATAAAATACACTAAAATTCAAGTTAAAAAAAATACGATTACATTAAAAATAAAAGAGTCCTAAATTAATTTAACCGGAGATAAAAACCATAAACTAATAAATCGAATCCTGACTCACGTAACCTTCTTAAGGCTCGAATCGGAGCACTCCGGATTAACCGGAGAAATGCCCATGTTTACAAGATACAAGACAATTCGACATGGTCGTGTCCTGGCTTGCTCTTTTTGAGCATTCTATTGCTCATCCGTAAACAGGAACTTCAATATTTTCCCCTCTTCGTCGAAATACACTATTTGTGTGAATACATATGGTGTTTCTTTTTTGAGAAACTTTGACAGCTTCGTCCAATCTTCAATATCGGAAACGTCGACGTCTTCAAATGATTTTTTTGCCCGTCAACGTACGACTTCCAGTCGTACTCAGCTCGGCACCTATAGTGAACGTCAAGAGAAAGTTTGGTGGAAGACATTTTGTTTTGATAAAATGTTGAAGTGTATGTGTTTTGATAAAATGTGAGAATCTATGTATGCGTATGTCTGTATATATAGAGAGAGAAAGAAAAGAGATATGGCATATATCCGTTAAAAAACCTGGCCACGTACACAAATTTGAACAAGCACGCGTACAAAGTTCTGGTGCTAGCTTGAAGCACGCATCGCAAAAGTTGGCCAACACGCCGCGTTACGGCGTACGTGTTGGCGTGTTGGTTCGAATTAAGCCGCAGCACGCCAGCGTTAAAATTGGTCTTAATGAGAACGGGATCAAACGGCGGGACCATCGGCGGTTTGCTAATATTTTCGCCCTTCAACGGCGACTTCATCGACGGCCCCAACCACGCACCGTTACGAGCGCTCTAATATTCCTTTCATCCCAATTTGATTCTCATCGAATTCCCTCGCTCCTGTTTTTGAAAAATGTGTTAGATGGTGGATGAGTTCAGTCAAGTATATTGTGTTTCATCCCAAACAAGTTTCTCCTTGTATACTAAAAGATTAATACGGAGTTAGAAAACTTATTTATTTTATCTCAAACGAGCTACATAACCAAGTTTTCTTTTATTAGATACGAGTTTTTCATAAAAGTCAGAAGCTCGTAAAAGCTCTAAAAAAACTCGCATTCAAATATGCCCCAAGTCTTCTGGTATACTTCATGGAAGCTTATTTAGTCTCATATTCTTCTTCTTAGTAAAGCGTTTCTTTTTTTGCTTGTAATGTTTACGCTACTGGAGTTTTCCCATTGTAAATCTTGTTGCTCCATTGTCACTTTATCAAATTATTATTAGCGGTCTTTTTTTAATTTGATGTCACTTTTTTAAGCAGTTCCTCACAGAGGTGTTCATCAGTCATTTTTTTTATTTCTTCAGTTTATTCATTTTTGAAAATTTTGCCGGCAAAATTGAAAATTGAAACCGAATTCACTTTCTAACTGGAACTGAACACTTACCAAAAGTGAATTCCAATTCTTTTAAACCGAAAAACAAAAATCATATTTTAACCATAATAATACACAATCTTTGGTTTTAAAATACCTTTTTTCTTCTCTTTATATATTTATATAATAATTTAAATCATTGAATTCGATTTTCAGTTAAACCGAATATGAAAAAGTAAATCTGAGAACCGAATTTAAGTTTGAAATCCAGCCAAAAAATCGAGTTCAAATTTGGCTTTATTTTTCCGATTTCATTTAGTACGGTTGTTAAGTTAAACGCTACAGTTTTTAGGTTAATCGCCACTTTTGAACCGATCATGAGAAGTAATATTGTCAACATTACTTTTGACAAATTCATTCAAATTTACTAAAAAACCCTTTAACTATATGAAAAAAATGTCTAAGCTGGAAATATATGAAATTGTGGTAATCATAAAAGTCAACAATGGATGGCAAATTTTATTATTATTTTAACTATTGTACAGTAGAATTTTGTGGTATATATATAGGCACCATGTATGCCTGCAAGTGATGCACATTTGTTACGATATACACTTATCATATATCATATATTCTCTTTTCTTCTAAACATTTTTAGTAGTCTATAGCCAAAACCAAGCCACTAAAATGGTAGTTATAAACTCCTAAAATTATAACACGTTATCAGCACGAAGTGCTCCGTATAATCAAGGTTTATCTAAGCAAGCACAAGTCACTAATCAAGGTAAGAAATTCTTTAACAATATCTTCTATTATTTATTAGTAAGGTAAATATTGTTATCATCATAAGTAAAATTATATTTCTGTAATCTAACTTTTATTAACTTCACTATCATTTATATTTATGTTATTTAAGTTATATATGGTCGGTTATACCGCCTGAATTATATTTCTGTAATCTAACTTTTATTAACTTCACTAACATTTATATTTATGTTATTTAAGTTATATATGGTCGGTTATACCGCCTGAATTATATTTCTGTAATCTAACTTTTATTAACTTCACTAACATTTATATTTATGTTATTTAAGTTATATATGGTCGGTTATACCGCCTGAATTATATTTCTGTAATCTAACTTTTATTAACTCTACTAACATTTATATTTATGTTATTTAAGTTATATATGGTCGGTTATACCGCCTGAATTATATTTTTGTAATCTAACTTTTATTAACTCCACTATCATTTATATTTATGTTATTTAAGTTATATATGGTCGGTTATACCGCCTAAATTATATTTATGTAATCTAACTCTTATTAACTTCACTAACATTTATATTTATATTATCTAACATTTATGATTACTTATGCAATTAATCATTATTTATTTCATGCATACTAATGTTTGTTCTTAAATATATTATTTATGCATAATATGTTTATTCTCTTATTCTTCGTATTTATACTAAACGTATTTATACTAAATGTATTTATAGTAATCATATTTATACTAATAAAATTCTTTTATTAAAATTATTATTAATACAACGAGTACATAACAGTCGTTAACGTCAACTAACGACGTTACAACGGTCATATATACATAACGGTTGTTAACGTCAACTCACGACGTTACAACGACTATATTTTTTAAATATAAAATAAACATCTCACGTTTTCACATTTTCACAAATAAATCTTCATTTTCTCAGATTACCACTCTCAAAATTTTTTTTTTTGTAAAGATGATTCACATAAGGATGATTTTTCCTATTGTATTGGTCATACTAACTATCATCATTGTTGCTAATATACCACCGGGTGAACCTATATTCTATCATGCTCTTGTGGTTTTATTATTTGTAATTATGCCATTATTCTGTTGTATGATACTTATGTATTTAAAATGATTCTAATTTCATTTTATTATTTGTCTATGAATAGAAGTTGATTATGATTATGATTTATGCTGTTCATCTTTTGATAATAGAAAATGTTGAATTTGAAAAGGCTTAAATTTGCTCCTTTAGAATCAAGTGGGAACAACTACTTAATATGGGTTATGAATGTAGAAAAACATCTCGAATCAATCGGTATTTTAGAAACCCTGAATGAAAATAACAATTGTTCCAAACAAGAGAAAGCAATAGTAAGTATTTTTCTTAGCAAACATATTGACGAGTCTTTAGAATCTACATATTATATGATCGAAGATCCAAGTGTATTATGGAAAATACTCAAAGATAGATACTGAAATGTCCCATTCATATTGATTATAAACGATCCATATTAATTGATTTCGTCGCGAGGTTTTGACCTCTATATTAGACGTTTTTCAAAGACTGCATTCATTTTTAAAACAAGCATAACCTTTATTTTATCGATAAAGGTTTAAAAAGCATTACATAGATTATCAAATAATGATAATCTAAAATATACTGTTTACACACGACCATTACATAATGGTTTACAATAAGAATATATTACATCAAAAATAAGTTTCTTGAATGCAGTTTTTACACAATATCATACAAGCATGGACTCCAAATCTTGTCCTTATTTTAGTATGCAACAGCGGAAGCTCTTAATAATCACCTGAGAATAAACATGCTTAAAACGTCAACAAAAAATGTTGGTGAGTTATAGGTTTAACCTATATATTATCAAATCATAATAATAGACCACAAGATTTCATATTTCAATACATCCCATACATAGAGATAAAAATCATTCATATGGTGAACACCTGGTAACCGACATTAACAAGATGCATATAGAATATCCCCATCATTCCGGGACACCCATCGGACATGATAATTTCGAAGTACTAAAGCATTCCAAATTCCAGAATGGGGCTTGTTGGGCCCGATAGATCTATCTTTAGGATTCGCGTCAATTTGGGGGTCTGTTCCCAAATTCTTAGGCTACCAAGTTAAAAAGGGGCATATTCGGCTTCGATCATTCACCCATATAATGTAGTTTCATTTACTTGTGTCTATTTCGTAAAACATTTATAAAGTTGCATGTATTCTCATCCCAAAATATTAGATTTTAAAAGTGGGACTATAACTCACTTTCACAGATTTTTACTTCGTCGGGAAGTAAGACTTGGCCACTGGTCGATTCACGAACCTATAATAAATATGTACAAATAAATCAAAGTATGTTCAAAATATATTTACAACATTTTTTAATACGTTTTAATGTTTTAAGCTTATTAAGTCAGGTGTCCTCGTTAATAATCCTACAACTAGTTGTCCATAGTTAGATGTACATAAATAAATCGATATATATTATCTTGGATCAATCCACGACCCAGTGTATACACGTCTCAGGCTAGATCACAACTTAAAGAAATATATTTTTGGAATCAACCTCAACCCTGTATAGCTAACTCCAACATTACTGCATATAGAGTGTCTATGGTTGTTCCAAATAATATATATACATGGGTCGATATGATATGTCAAAACATTTGCATACGTGTCTATGGTATCCCAAGATTACATAATATATTAGAATACATGTATAATACAATATAAGTTAGCTAAGATATGATTTGTATAGAATTGTTACAATATTTCCCGTAGCTACAACAATAAAAAAAAATATCCAATCTTGTTTTACCCGTAACTTCTTCGTTTTAAATCCATTTTGAGTGAATCAAATTGCTATGATTTCATATTGAACTCTATTTTATGAATCTAAACAGAAAAATATAGGTTTATAGTCAGAAATATAAGTTACAAGTCGTTTTTGTAAGAGGTAGTCATTTTAGTCGAAAGAACGACGTCTTGATGACCATTTTGAAAAACATCCTTCCACTTTGAGTTTAACCATGATTTTTGGATATAGTTTCATGTTAATAAGAAAAATAATTTTTCCAGAAGAACAACTTTTAAATCAAAGTTTATCATAGTTTTTAATTAACTAACCCAAAACAGCCCGCGGTGTTACTACGACGGCGTATATCCAGTTTTACGGTGTTTTTCGTGTTTTCAGGTTTTAAATCATTAAGTTAGCATATCATATAGATATAGAATATGTTTTTAGTTGATTTTAAAAGTCAATTTAGAAGGAATAACTTTATTTGTGAACAAGTTTAGAATTAACTAATCTATGTTCTAGTGATTACAAGTTTAAATCTTCGAATAAGATAGTTTTATATGTATGAATCGAATGATGTTATGAACATCATTACTACCTCAAGTTTTGTAGGTAAACCTACTGGAAGTGACAATAAATGATCTAGCTTCAAAGGATCTTGGATGGCTTGAAAGTTCTTGAAGTAGAATCATGACACGAAA
Source organism: Rutidosis leptorrhynchoides (assembly GCF_046630445.1). NCBI lineage: Eukaryota > Viridiplantae > Streptophyta > Magnoliopsida > Asterales > Asteraceae > Rutidosis > Rutidosis leptorrhynchoides. The sequence goes on along the minus strand of NC_092339.1, from coordinate 276,747,817 downwards.
ACAAGTTCAAGTAAGATTATCACTCGAATTAAGATAGTTATAGTTATAGGAATTGAATCAAAGTTTGTATATGAGTATTACCTTGATTTAGAATGATATGTTACTGTAAACAACAAGGATTTCTTGAGGTTGGATGATCACTTTACAAGATTGAAAGTGAGCTAGTAAACTTGGAAGTATTCTTGATTTTATGAAACTAGAACTTGTAGAATTTATGAAGAACACTTAGAACTTGAAGATGGAACTTAAGAGAGATTAATTCGATGAAGAAAATTGAAGAATTAAAGTATTTGTATGTATTTTTGGTCGTTGGTATATGGATTAGATATAAAGGATATGTAATTTTGTTTTCATGTAAATAAGTCATGAATGATTACTAATATTTTTGTAATTTTATGAGATATTTCATGCTAGTTGCCAAATGATGGTTCCCACATATGTTAGGTGACTCACATGGGTTTATAAGAGCTGATAATTGGAGTGTATATACCAATAGTACATACATCTAAAAGCTATGTATTGTACGAGTACGAATACGGGTGCATACGAGTAGAATTGTTGATGAAACTAAACGAGGATTTAATTGTAAGCATTTTTGTTAAGTAGAAGTATTTTGATAAGTGTCTTGAAGTCTTTCAAAAGTGTATGAATACATATTAAAACACTACATGTATATACATTTTAACTGAGTCGTTAAGTCATCGTTAGTCGTTACATGTAAATGTTGTTTTGAAACCTTTAGGTTAACGATCTTGTTAAATGTTGTTAACCCATTGTTTATTATATCAAATGAGATGTTAAATTATTACATTATCATGATATCATGATGTATTAATATATCTTAATATGATATATCTACATTAAATATCGTTACAACGATAATCGTTACATATATGTCTCGTTTCGAAATCATTAAATTAGTAGTCTTGTTTTTACATGTGTAGTTCATTGTTAATATACTTAATGATATGTTTACTTATCATTTATCATGATTAAACATAGTGTATCAATATCTTAATATGATTCATATGTATTTAGTAAGACGTTGTTATAACGATAATCGTTATATATACCGTTTCGAGTTTCTTAATTCAATAAACTCAATTTTATGTATATAACTCATTGTTAAAATACCTAATGAGATACTTACTTATCATAATATCATGTTAACTATATATATAATCATATATATGTCATCATATAGTTTTTACAAGTTTTAACATTCGTGAATCACCGGTCAACTTGGGTGGTCAATTGTCTATATAAAACCTGTTTCAATTAATCAAGTCTTAACAAGTTTGATTGCTTAACATGTTGGAAACACTTAATCATGTAAATATCAATTTCATTTAATATATATAAACATGGAAAAGTTCGGGTCACTACAGATACGATATTAATTATCAAGAAATAACGGTGATCCATGAATGAATAAAATTGAAGATGTTAGTAGACGCTCTTATAAGAATCCCAGAGATTCTTATTAATGATCTGGTATCGTGGATCATCAGTCTAGTATTTCTTGAATACATGAACATCTTATTTAGCTCTACAAATAAGTCCCAAAAGAAAAGAAAACGAGAGTGAATCTGTTGAAAATTCTTGATTAAATAAACCCTGAGCTTCCTTGAGACTTGAATGGTTTGAATTTTCTAAGATGCCTAGTTTGTTATGTATCACTCATAAATAAATGGTATTAGACCATAACGCATATGTTTTATTAAGTGTTATCTTTTATGTACTTCAGATTGTAACTTGTTTGCAGGTAATATAATTTGATTATCTTGCTGAAATATAACTCATTATTTGTTTATCTTATTTGAAGTTTTTAGTATGAATCCTGCTGAAATACAACATCAGTTAAATGGAAAGACCTATGTATTGCAGATAGTGGTAACATACACAATATGATCAAATCTAAGAAATATTTCACTGATTTAAATCAAATGAAGTAATTATAAATACTATATCAGGTCTTGCAAACTTGATATAAGGAACGGAAAAGGCAAAAATTCATATTACCAAATGGTACGAATTTTCTGATAAACAATGCTTTGTTTTCTCCCAAATGAAAGAGAAATTTGTTATGTTTCTCTGATATATATCATAATGGATATGATTATCAGTCAATGATAACCGAAAATGAGAAATACCTATGTAGCACCGAAAAGCGCATACGATAAAAGCGCATATGATGAAAAGCGCATATGATGAAAAGCGCAACGCATATGATTAAAAACGCATATGATGAAAAGTGCATATGATGAAAAGCGCAGTGCATATGATTAAAAGCGCATATGATGAAAAGCGCAGCGCATATGATTAAAAGCGCATATGATGAAAAGTGCATATGATGAAAAGCACAGCGCATATGATGAAAAGCGCAGTGCATATGATTAAAAGCGCATATGGTGATTAATGAAAAAACACATATGGTGATTAATGAAAAAGCACATATGGTGATTAATGAAAAACACATATGGTGATTAATGAAAAGCACATATGGTGATTAATGAAAAGAATATTGAGAAATAATCACCAATGTTTCTTGAAAGAATTCAAGGTTATATATATGGACCAATTCATCCATCATGTGGACCATTTTGATATTTCATGGTTCTAATAGACGTATCTAGCGGATGGTCTCATTTTTGTGTGTTATCAAGGCGTAATATGGCATTTGCAAAGTCTCTTGCAAAAATTATTAAATTGAGAACACATTATTCTGATTACACCATTAAAAGGATGAGACTTGATAATGCTGGTGAGTTAACATCTCAAGCATTTAATGATTATTATATGTCTACAGGGATTGTTGTTGAACATCCAGTTGCTCATGTGCATACACAAAATTGGTTTAGCTGAATCAATAGATAAACGCTTGCAGCTAATAACTAGACAATTGGTAATGAGTACAAAACTCTCAATATTTATATGGGAACATGTAAATTTACATGATGCGACATTAATTCACATTAAACCAAGTGCAAGTCATAAATATTCTCCGTTACCAACTTAATTTTAATCGAGAGCCAAATATTTTCCATCTTAGAACATTTAGTTGTGGAGTGTATTTTTAATTGCACCACCACAACAAATGGTTCCTCAAAGAAGGATTGAAATATATGTTGTATATGAAACATTTTCAGTCATAAGATATATTGAACCCATGACGGGTGATGTTTTTACAGCACGTTTTGCTGATTGTCATTTAAAAAAAAATATTCCCTATATTAGGGGGAGAAATGAAAAATAAAGAAAAAGATGCTTCATGATGTGAACATCAATTAAGGTATATAGAACTCGCACAAAAGAATGCAAAACGAAAGTTCAAAAAATAATGCATATGCAAGAACTTGCAAATTAATTACTTTATGCATTTAAAGATACAAAAAGAGTGACTAAATCATATATAATAGTTGGAAATGCTCCAGCTCGAATTGAAATTCCAAAAGCTGGCAATAATGTCACTTATAAGTCTTTGCCACGTCTGAAACGTGGAAGACCAATTGGTTCCAAAGATAAAAATCCTCGAAAAGGAAAATCAGCTTATAATGAAGTAAAAGAAAGTGTTCAAGAAGAACCACAAATCAATATTCCTTCTGCAGAGGATATTGATAAATGTAAATACATAAATTGCGATAAATTATGCAATATTATGGAACCGAAATGAAATGAAAAATCTTGATGAGCTATTTTCATATAATAACATCATGAACAAAGATGATGATCTGGAACCAAAATCTGTCATTGAATATCAAAATAGACATGACTGAGCTCAATGGAAAGGAGCAATACGAGCTAAATTAGAATCACTCAATAAAAGAAAAGTTTTCGGATCAATCGTTATCACTTTTAAAGATGTGAAACGTATGAGATAAAAAATGAATTTTTATCTGAAAAAGAAATGAGAAAAAATGAAGTTACAAGATAAAGCTAGACTTGTAACTCAAGATTTCTCTCAAAGACCATGAATGGTTTATGAGGAAAACTTATTCTCCTGTTATGGATGCAATTACGTTTAGATACTTAATCAACCTAACAGTTTCTAAAAAATTTAGAAATGCATCTCATGGATGTTATTACTACTTATTTAAATGAATCACTTGATAGTGATATACATGAATATCCATGAAGGGTTTAAGGTATCAGAAACATCTAATGCAAAACCCAAAGAAATGTATTCTATTGAATCACAAAGATTTTTATATGGGTTGATACAATAGTATAACTGATTAAATGATTACTTGATAATAAAAAAGGTATACAAATAATCTTATTTGAACATGTGTTCTTATTAAGAAAATAATATCCGGATATGTGATTGTAAGTTGTTTATGTCAATGATCATAACATCATATGAACAAATAAAGAGATCTATGAAATCATTCAACTTCTAAAAAAAAAATTAAATGAAAGATCTTGTAAAAAAACCAAGTATTCCCTTGGATTGCAAATTGAGGATATGCCTAATGGTTTACTTATACATCAAACAAACTATACCGAAAAGATTTGAAAACATTTTTAAAGAAAAAACCATTGGTTGATATATCACTCAATATTGACACTGATACATTTCATCCTCGTGGAGATCATGAAGATCTTTACAGATCAGAAGTTCCATATCTTAGTGCAATTGGGGTTATTATGTATTTTACAAATTGTACAAGACCTGACATTTCTTTTGCAGTTAATTTGTTGATAAGGTTCAGCTCAACCCCTATGAAAAGACATTGAAATGGGATCAAGCAGATATTTTGATACCCTTGAGGAACTGCTAATTTAAAATTATTTTATTCTAATGCTTCAAAACAAGATTTGGTTGATTAGGTATATGCAGGTCATTCATCAAATCCTCATAAAGATAAATCTCAAACTCCATATGTATTCCTAAATGGAGGTACCACAAAATCATGGCGTTCTTAAAACAAACACTTGTTGCAACATCATCAAATCATGACGAAGTGATTGCATTATATGAAACTACTCGAAAATGTGTTTGGTTGAGATCAATGACACAAAACATTATTGATTCTTGTGGACTAGAACGCTATAAAAGACCAACAATTATCTTCACCAACAACTATATATGAAGATAATGCAGCTTTCATAATACAAATGAAACAAGAGTATCAAAAGTGACAGAACAAAATATAAATGCTAACGAGGCGCCAAAGCCATAGACGGTCTTAACGGTCATAAGTTTGATGGAAAAGAATGGTATGTTGGTAAGACTCATAAAAGACTAAAAGGGAATAGGAATTGAAAGAGTTTGAGCAAACCATGAAGGAGACTGTATACAAATCACAGGGGCTAAACTTGTACATAAATGATTTAGATGATACAATTTCAGATGAAAACCTCGGATTCTTCTCATATACTCAAGATCTCGTAAAAGACAACCAGATTAAAATGAGATATGTTCAAACAACAACTCTGCCAATCTTTATACCAAAGCACTATCAACCGCTGTTTTCAGAACACACGTTCACAATATTGGCATGAGGAAAGTTCAAAAGATGTGACGACTCAGCAATGTCCACTTGAGGGGGAGTCAACTCTATACTGCACTCTTTTTCCCTTGACTAAAGTTTTTATCCCACTGGGTTTTTCTTTAGCAAGGTTTTTAACGAGACAGTACTAGTTGCACTCTAAAAAAATTATCATCCAAGGGGGAGTGTTGTAATCATAAAAGTCAACAATGGATGGCAAATTTTATTATTATTTTAACTATTGTACAGTAAATTTTTGTAGTATATATAGGCACCATGTATGCCTGCAAGTGATGCACATTTGTTAAGATATACACTTATCACATATCATATATTCTCTTTTCTTCTAAACATTTGTTAGTAGTCTATAGCCAAAACCAAGCCACTAAAATGGTAGTTATAAACTCCTAAAATTATAACAGAAATGTCTAACTTAGAAATATCACCTTCCTTTCTCAACGTACCCCTACCATGGCAAGCTCACGCAATCTATTCAAACACTAACCCTAGAATATTTGCATCACTCAACAATCGATCACAAAACACCGTTCTGGAATACACCATTGCCTACTTAATGATTCTTTTACATTATTATTTGATTTATAATCCTACTGATTTTTTTATCTTCAGTCAACCTATAGCCTCACTTATTGTTTTGTCACGTATGACGTATCTGTTTTTTCGTGTTACACACTGCTTATGAAGTTTTGAATTTTGCTTCTGTTGGCTAATGTTACGAGTTTTTTTTAGAACGTGTGGACGTTGAAGATTACTGAAATGCCCCGTTCATATCGATTATAAATGTTACATAATAATTGGATTCATTGCGAGGTATTTAACCTCTATATGATACATTTTACAAACATTGCATTCGTTTTTAAAAGACAAACTTTTATTTCAACGAAAATAGACAAGCATGCATACAATTTCATAATATATCAAAACTATAAATGACTTAATAATAATCTTGTTGAACTCAACGACTCGAATGCAACGTCTTTTGAAATATGTCATGAATGACTCCAAGTAATATCTCTAAAATGAGCAAATGCACAGCGAAAGATTTCTTTAATACCTGAGAATAAACATGTTTTAAAAGTGTCAACTAAAAGGTTGGTGAGTTCATAGGTTTATCATAAACAATAAAATTCATCATTTTGATAGACCACAAGATTTAAATGTACATGGTACAAATGGGCCCGAATCCTATACCCACCTGTAATGTACATGCAATTTATTTTAAATACAGTACACCTTTCTCGTGTACAAAACCATTTTTCATAAATCTTAGTAACTGTACACATATCTCGTGTACAAAATATCATACACATAACCTATGTATAAAAATTATTCTCTCGATATATAACATTCACTTTGCTTTTTTTGCTTGGTAACCGACCTTAACATTTAATGCGCATCATAAATATCCCCAAAATAAATAGAACTTTCAGTCTGTAATAAATATATAAACCTCGAAGTACTAAACACCACGCCCACTAGCTCTTCCGTCTAGTGAACATTCTGGGTGGAGGTGTCAAACCCGGTAGCTACCTTTAAGATTCGCGTGAATTTGGGGCCATACCCGTTTCCTAATTCTTAGGTTACCAAGCTATAATAATCAGGGGAAAATATTCACATCAATTAGTGGCAATTATCACGTCCAACTAATTCAATAATAATCAAAAGAACCTCTGTCTGCATATTAATTCATTCGAGGAATGTTTTGCTTGTGTCTATCTCGTCAAACATTTATAAAAGCATCTCATGTATTCTCAGTCCAAAAATATAGATTTCAAAGGCATTTAATAAAACAGTTGTAAACGCAGCGCATGTATTCTCAATCCCAAAAATATAAAGAGTAAAAGGGAATCAAATGAACTCACTATACGATATTTTGTAGTAAAAATATTCATACGACTGAACTGAAGAATGCATGGTTGGCCTCGGATTCACGAACCTCAAAGAAGTAGCCCTTAGAAAAATGCCCAAGTCTGGGTTTGAACCCATAACCTCCCGCTAACCCGATAACAACCTAAACCACTCCTCTGTTCGTTCATATCTATTTTAGTTCCTACTCGACTTCTATATAATCCGTATTCAGTTTCCTTTTTCATCTTCTACTTCACCATCGTGATTTATTATCTTCATCACCATTATCATTTTAATCATCATCATTTATCTCCTATATCTTGCCATTGGCATCATGAAATCACAATCAACTTCTTCCTCATTAATCCTCGTCGTTGTCTCTTGTATCATCTAATGGAACTAATCACCAATTCTATGATCTAGCCCAAATTTCCTTCGGCCCAACTAGTATAAACTCTTCGGCCCACTCGTGCAACAAGAATTTGGCCCATCATACAAACTGGTGATCTATGGCCCAATACAGAAAGGAGTTATTAGAAAAAGAAATAATAAAACGTAGCAGCCTGGATTCGAACTCAAGACCACTCGTTAATCACAAACACCTCAAACCATTCGGACTAATCTATTTTTCCTAATATAACTCGGATTTAATTTCTTATAGATCGTATTTATGTCTTCTTCTAACCATCATCGTGTATCATCACGATCATCATCTTCTCACTATCATCATCTTCTCAGAAAAACGAAGCATCACAGATTCATCATCATCTTCATCTCATTACGACATCACCTACGTGTTTATCATTTTATGTATCATCTTTATCGCTATATCATAGCATCAATATAATTATCATCACCATTGTTACTTTCAACATCATCATCCTTTAATATTGTTCGGAAAAAAAATGCAGCAGTGCGTACAAACAGTAGTTCTTCGTGGGTTTGTTGAGTGGATTTCGACTAACATCGAATCTTTAATAGCTTAGTAATAATACACATTAAAACTGCAGCTGTAGTAGCGAACCAACAAGGATATAGTAGCAGTAAGTGGATGTTGGATTCTTGGGTTACAACCGTAAACAGTACCACACAAATGGGTTTCGTTTTTTTTTTATCTCGTTTGAATAAGAAACAGAAAGGAATAAGCAGTAGCAGCTGTAACCTCAAACTAAAGAAGTAGCAGCAAGTTTTAGCAAGTTTTGTGAGTGGGTTTTGGTTGTTTTGATCGGTGGAGTGGTGGTAACTACGATTAGGGTGGCCGGAAATGGTGATGTTTCAAAACATAAAACAATAGTAGTATTAGGGTGACGATGGTTTTCTAATAACACGAAAGGGAGATATAGAGATAGATTAAGAGAGAGATAAAGAAGATGGTGGTGGTTCTTGGTGGTTTCCGGTGATGATGGCGGCTGTGATGGGTGGTGATAGATGGTGGAGGTCCGGTGGAAAGTGAAGGTGATCGTGGGATCAAGTTGGCAGTGACGGTGTTGATGGTTGTGGTAGTTCTTGGGTGAAAAGAGGAGAGGGAGAGATGGTTGCTTATATCTCCCATGTCTCTTATATATATATATATATATATATATATATATATATATATATATATATATATATATATATATATATATATATATATATATATATATATATATATATATATATATATATATATATAACTATAAATATAATACTGACTAATAATTAATAATAATAATATATTAATAAATATAATAATCAATGAAGAAATAACGTGCATCAATATAGCCGCGTTTTACTATTCCATTTACGGACTGAATTTCATTCTCCGTTGTTAATCAGTAGCGGATAAAAAAATTCAGAAAAATCCCAAATTTTTACAGTAATTATATTTATTTATTTTAGTCATTATGGTAAAATATTCGATCATTAACTATTTAAAATTATAAAATAAAAATTAACTCACTGTCCACACTCGATCCCAGGTAAAATATAAAAAAAATTTAAAACTTAACAAATAGTTTCTAAATACATATTTAATAAGCCTATAAATTATATAACTCATTTTTGAATCACCGTTTATTTTAAAATCATTTAACTTTGAAATTAACTTGCTTAATATCAATCGAATGACAATTGAGTGTTACTGTCATTTGTTAAATAGATTTGAAATCACAAAATATATTTAATATACTTTATTTATATATGTGTTTTAAATAATAATTATCATAATATCATATTTTTATTTTATTTTACATTATTAATTTTTAATAAAACAACATGTAGTACTTCAAATTATATTTCAAATTATTATTTATATATACACACATATCTATTTACAATTAATTGTTCGTAAATCGTCGGAAACAGTCGAAAGTCAATTGAATATATGAAACAGTTCAAAATTTTTGAGACTCAACCTAACAGACATGGCTTATCGTGTCAAAAATATTAAATCGTATCGAGAGTTTGGTTTAAAACTAGTCAAAATTTTCTGGTTCATGACAATTATAAGAAAGGGTGATTTTGAATTTGCACATGATATGGTAAAACCACACCTAATCTTACTGTAATAAAATTACGAATTCGTTCATAGGGAGCAGCGTTTAGGATTTTAAGACTGATAATTATTCTGAAGATTTATGTTGTAAAATGGGGGTTTGAATAAACTAATAATGCAAAAATAAATAAAACGAATAACCAGATGGACGAAACAATATTCACTCAGATGATTCACTAGTGACGTGAATTGTTCTTTCAGTTAAAACCGATTAAATGTCTGATAAGTTATAATTCAATTATTCAAATTTGACTAACTCACATTAATCTCATTCAAACAATTAAATCATACATGATAAAACTATTGTGATTCAATCTAGGTTAAACTCTCATAAAACCTTAATTACACCGATCACTTGGAGCAACTACATGAATGTGCTATCAAATTACCAATTAATCACCATTCACACTCACATGTAAATGTCTAAATCTCCTAAGAGTTGAAGCATAATCCGTTTATCACTAATAAACTCACGTAAACTAGGTAACAAATTATGTAATTAAAGTAAAGTAACAGATTTGCACAATAATGGATCTTTTGGTTGAACACAATAATCATTAATCAATTAGATTATTAAGATTTGATCCGGATTAAAATCACTTAAAATCCTAACTACAAAGATCACTTAATGTAATTATCACGATTATGATGCAAACCTACCATTTAATTACCGATTAGTTCCTTAATACAATTACTTGAAATCAAAGCCCTAATCATCTAGATCACTAAATGTGTTGAAGTACACGTTATCTACCATCAATTATCTCACAATAACTAATTGATAACATATATAATTGAATTAATGTAGAAAACATGCATAACAATGGGTCTTTGACCAAACTTAAATAAACTAAATCAATCAAACATTAAATTCATGAAATAAAGAACAATCCAACAATCAAAAGCTATTACATCTGAGCAAACACTAAAGTTTTTAGCCTGACATGTTCAAAGGAGAATCAAACACACAATTGGAACAGATAGAATTCATCATAAAATCACTAATATAATGGAAAACTAGAGTACCAATGTTGATAGAATGATCCAATCTTTAACTTTGATGTTTAGATCTTTTCCTTTGGTGAAGAATGGCTCTAAACCCTCCAAAAATGACTTCTTTTGCTCTGGAAAATTTTCCCCTAAAACTGCATAACCTAATTGGGGTGAAAAACCCGTATATTTATAGTAGGAGAAAAAGTGACCAGAACCGCCCCGAATCGCGGCCGGGATTCAAAAATCGCGACCGGGATCAAACCATTACATCGAGACCGGGATCAAGCCATCGTGACCGTGATTTGTTTAATTTCAATTTCTTCAAGTTCTGTCAATGTATCATGGTCGGGATCATCCATATCGCCACCGCGATTAGCTCCAGCTTCAGAATTCTTTGTTTTTTTCGCGTTTTATCTTGTCTTGAGCTTATATGAAGCTAATTCTTTGCCAAAACCAACCAAAACATTAAACCAACAACTTCTTGAGCTAAAATCATCATTTTCTTTCAATTACCCGCAAAAGCCTTTAAATCTTCGTGAATTAATAACTATAAAGAACCGATATCGCGACGTAAAATATGTATAATTGGAGCGATATCAAAATCCCCCACACTTGAAAGTTGCTCGTCTGTAAGCAAGTTTATCTTCAAATAATATCAACTAATGTAGAAATAAACATATTCGGACAAGTCTTCACAAAGTATAGAATCAAGACATAACGATATCACCTTCAAAAGATATAATTCGATATCATGTAGTCTTCAAAAACAAATGCAAGGTTCAAGCTTTCAACCAAAATCAATCTTCCACAAACAAACTCGTGATTACCCAAAAGCTTCAATACCCCGAATCAAGAACACCACGCACGGAATCAAGAAAAATTTGGCCTTAGGGAAAACAAGACCTTTAGAAAACCATTTTTTCATTTTAAGAACGGGAAAAACAAGTTAAGTTTTTACACAAAACAAGTTTTCCAGAAATTTTAAGTTTTAAAGGCTATGCGCTTTCAAAGCCATCCCGGTTTTGATACAGCCGCACGGGTAATTGCCAACCCAGTATATCATCTAGGATAAACTACTCCCGATTCAACGGGGATGGGAAGACAGCTTACCTTGGGTGTAAATATTTTGGGGGGTCTATTGAACCACACTTGAAAGACTTTACTTTCAAGCAATGGTCTTTTGAAACTCAACTTAACTTGTAAGACTTTACTTCCAATCTTCAGAAGACTTTACTTCCTAAAACAACATGGGAGGGCTTGATTCTCCCCAAAGTGTTTAAACACTTGTTTGAATTATTTAAGGTCCTTGGACCCCACTTCCCATGCATCTACCTTTTATACTAGTTTTAAGAAAATGTAAGAAGTAGATACTACATTCCCGTATTTGAAAAGGGTACCACTGCTTTTGACCATGGCGTGTGTTGTCTAGCAACATCAGCACGAAGCCATTACTCTTCCCAAAGAAGACAACACAATGTGAAGCTCAAGGCTCCTCTTCCCATAGTACGATACACCGGTGTAAAACATCGTGAAATGATGAATTAACCAATGTCAGTATAAAATGATGTGGATTAGGAAGTCTCTCACACCAAGTAAGAAGGGTATTCGGAAGACTTAACTTCCTTTATGGATGGACTTGAATCATCCTACAATTTTGGTTTTGTTAGAACCCTGGAAGACTTTGCTTCCTTATTACACACACACTCACGCAAAAGAAAATGTAAAACACTAACATCATTGAGGTACCTGCACAATTTAACTTACAAAAGTGTTAACATTTGCTTCATAAACAACTATACTTGGCTTTGTAATGAGTCAAAAATTTTAAAAATTCCCAAATTTTAACAATTTAATCTAAAATAAGACTCAAGCCAAGTGTATTATATCCGTGAGAATTTATATCTCTCCCCTGACTTACGATCATGTAATGCCCTCATTTACATGAAATCAGATAAATAAAGTATAAATTCGAGGGACAATAGAGTGAATGGAAAAAACATAACCAGATGTAGAGCAATATAATAGCAAAACAGAGTGATAGACGGCTCAGCACTGACGTCCATTCCTCGATTGCCATCACATGATAGTAACTGCAATGATTAGAAAAGAACAAAACACAAAAAGAAAAATATTTATGGATTTTTGGTTTTTTTTCAAATTTTTAGGGTTTTAGTTTTAAAACACACGCATTATACAAGTTTACAAGGATATACATTGTGCAAGTTTATTAATGAGTCTTGCACTAGACTCCATCTCATTCTCAACTGATGCCCGGATGATACGCGGTTCCATCCTTCAACCCACCGGAACCTTTAATCGAATCTCTATATCCAAATGCATTTAATAACCAAACATCCGCCATTTGACTCCTTGGTCAACTCCCTAAGCTTTTCCTTTTCCTTTCTAGACAGATTTGACACCAATATGTTCCTAACATGCTCATCTTTCTCTGACATTGAATTCCTAACCCGAGTATACAACTTCCTCATTGATTTATCAATAACACTATTCTCGGGTGGTTTATTAACAAACTTTTCCTCTACCTTTCCCCCACACTTATTCGGTTTACTAGCTTCAGTTTCAACACTAGTAATTACATTAACAGAATCTACAGGTATGGGTGGTGGTGTAACACTAAACTTAGGCTGAAAGCTTAAGGTTTTACCTCTATCCCTCAAAATCAATTTACAAGTCCTCCAGTCAGTTAATGCACATTTAGTTGCTAAAAATGGTCTACCTAAAACAATGGGTACAACCTTATCTTCTGGCATATCAACAATCACAAAGTCAGCTGGGAACTCTAATTCATCTATTTTAACCACCAAATTTTCAGCAATCTCTATGGGTTTACTAACCAACTGGCTAACCAATCTAACTCTAGTATTAGTTGACTTAAGCTCATTCAAAAACAAATGCGAATAAACAGATAACGGCATAAGATTGATACTCGCACCTGAATATGTTAAACACCTAAAAATTTCAGAGTCATCAATCCTACAGGGCACTATGAATGGCCCGGGATCACCTAACTTTGGCGGCACATCACTCTTCTTTAAAATAGCAGCACATTCCACTTCAAGAAATGCGGAGGATGCCTGCTCATGCTCACCCTTCTTCACCATTAAATCTTTAAAAAATTTCCCATAGTTGGGCATACCTGCAAGAACATCAACCAAAGGTACATGCACACAAATATTATCATTAGTATTAATAGACTTACAAACAGTATCCTTTGGTTGCTCGGATTGAATAGCTCTCGGATATGGAATAGGCGGCTTGTAAACTTTCAATTTAGGTGAAGGTTTCACCTCTTCTTCCACTTCAATCTCATCATCACGAAACTCAGGAGACTCGGTAGTCTCAACACTGTTTACTTCCGACTCTTGATTACCCGAATTAGAAGAACTCCCCGTCATCAAACTCATTAAATAATTACCATACGTGAGAGTTATATCACTAACTCTAATCCAACCATCTTCACCATTATGAGTATAAATTGGAATAACCTCGTCAGAATCATAACCCTCAAAACTAGTAATAGCATTCACCTGCGAATAAGGAGAAACTAGAGGATCTTTATTCTTCACATCATTCCTGTTATTATTAGTCAAGATTTTTCGGGGTGGTCCATTGATATTCGAATTAGCTTGCGTAATCGAAGGGGAGCAACCGGTGGTCTCTCCGTTAGTGATTGAGCTATACGCCCCACATCCCATTCCAAATTCTGTATCGAGGCCTGCTGACTTCGCACTTTCTGTTTTGTCAAATCACTATTTTGCCTCAAATCTGTGATGCTTTCATCTGTCTTTATAATAAAACCCCGCAATAACTCCTCTAGTGAAGGACCCTTATCCACATACGACTGATTTTGATTTCGATTAACGAACCCCGGTGCTCCGTTCCTTTGATAACCCGAACTACTCCTTGGTACTGATTATTGTACTGATTACCCAAGTAGTTCACCTTCTCTTCCATAGTTACCCGATTACAATCCTTTGTAAGATGTGGCCCTGAACATAATTTATAACCAAACCTTATAGCATGCATCTCCTTAGTCATCGATTCCATTTATCTTTTAACGGTTGCAAGTTGTGCCTTAACTGAAGCGAGTTCATCACTAGTTTCGGTACTAGCGACATGAGAAGATAGAGAAACATTCATCTCTTGGTGCCAATCGTATGAATGCGTAGCTGTTTCAGAGATGATGTTGTAAGCTTCGTCCAGAGTCTTTTTCATCAAAGAACCACCTGCAGCAATATCAATTTATTTCCTCGTTGGCACATTAACACTCTTATAGAAAATATGGACCTTATTAAAATTGTTCAACCCGTGTTGAGGAAAATTTCGAAGCATTCTACCAAAAAAAGGTCCAACCATCATTGAGTGTCTTGTTTGACTTTTGAACAAAGTGATTAATGTCACTCTACAACTTTGCGGCCTTTGAAGCTGGAAAGAAATGCTGTAAAAATCTATCTTCCATCGTAGTCCAACTGTCAATTTCACCTTCGGGCAATGATTCTAACCAGTCCTTTGCATCATCTTTCAAAGACCATGGAAAGACCCTCATATATATAATGGTAGAAACTTAGGAAATCTTGAACAAATTACATATACTCTTGAAAGATCGAAGATGCTCGAACGCATCCTCTTTCGGTGTACCCCTGAACTGGCACTGATGAATGATTGATATCAGCTAAAAAGTCACGTTTTCACCCCGGTATTGAGGCCCAAAAACAATAAAGTTTCAACCTTTATCGCCAAAATACCTGCTTCGTCAGTTGAAATTGAAGATCAAGTGATTACAAAGACGGTGCAAAAAGAATTAAGAGAATCGGAGCTAAAACGAAGATTCTAGAGCAAAAACGGTGAAAGATGAGAAACCAAGCTACGATTAAGAAAATTAAGTTACGATTTAGTGAAATCAGCAAACCAGAGTAGGCCATACAGCTTGCCATACGGCCTGCTAGTAGGCAAAACGGCCTGTCATAAGGCCAAACCAAATGACCAGGCAAAACGGCCTGCCAAAGCAAACGACTATCAAAAACGGCCTGCCATACGACTTACCATACGGCTTGCTAGCCATATGCAGGCCAAATTCTAAGTCTTTTTAAAGGGTCTTTGTCATCCATTTTTACACACACTTCAATTCACTTCTCTCTCTCTTTCTATAATATTAGTCATACTTTCAAGGTCTTCGACTCCGTGCGGGAAACCTAGTACCCGGAGAAGAATGCCGAAGATTGTATTAGGAGTGGTCTGGAGTTTGAATTTTTCACTTTTGTATTCGGTACTCGTTTAATCTACTGGTACTTCTATCCTTTATCTTTATATAATGTCTTCCATTATTATGCTTTGTGATATTGTTGCCATAATTAGCGAGTAGTTATCTTTGGTGTATGCTATGATGTAGTCAGTTATAATGCCGAAATAATATTATGGTTTTTGTATGTTATTGAGATGCTTTCCGATTATGCTTTAAACTCAGTCGCTTTTCCAACTAATAGAATGTAGTTATCAGCTCTGTCAAAGGAAAGTCGCGAACCCTGATCCATAGTACACTATCTGTGTCACACTTGGTAAGAGAAGTCTATCGGATACAACGTAAGTTTGACTGAGGCACACCGGTTGTAGTAAGTCTACCGAACCTTGGATTTCGACTGAGGATTCTTTCGTAGTGAAACATCTAACTAGACCCATAGTACATTGTCGGTCCTATACCATGCTAGTGTAGTCACCAAGCATATAAACTTCGTACGTGCACACTGAAATACAACGATTGTTGTAAGTTGTACCTCTACTAAATAAGGCAATGGAACCCGGTCAGTACTGATTAGTACACTTCACCATAACGCGGTCTCAAGCATTGCACCCGGCCTGAGGAATTCTTAGTTTATTAAGGAACTATTTGTTTAAACACATAAAGGATTGGACCATTAGATAATCGAACATGTTCATGGAAGTCAAACCTGACTTGGCCATGGTGTTCTTTATGGTTGAACTCTTTTCAAGGGCCTAACTATCTTTTTAACCCAATCATTAACAAAAGCATCGAAACACATCACGTCTCTCGGATACGGCACACCCTGTATTCTATTATACTTAAGAAAGTTTAAACCTTTGTGGAATGTTAATATGTCACCCAACCGAGTCGCTCAATTGGATGAGCTGTCTGAACGTGTATGCCTGTAGTCAGACTGCACGGGCATCAGGGGTAAGGGGCGTTGCTGTCTATTCAGAATCTTCAAGCCTAATGTATTACCTAGTGACATGTCTTATGATATGGGCGTTTAGGTTCAGTGTAATGAATACAAGGTCACTACCTATTCATGAGCCAGCATTCCATAATATGGCAAAGTAACTGACAAAACCGTAGTATGCATTTGTTTTAATCTTATCTGAATTACAAATTTTATCGCAATTACTTTATCTTATAAACTAGAAAACCTAAAATTAGGTACAAACCACTACTCCTTCACTTTAGGATTATCTTAAGCTTTAATTATAGGTTCGATTCTACGGATATCTTAATAATACGACCCTAAGTCATACTTCCCTTACTCATAATAAGGAGTAGTACGATTTAGGCCCCGTTAAATATAAATTTAAAACTATCAGCCCCCTCTTCGATTAGCAGCTTCTGACGCCTTGCGGCCTGACGACACAGCATAAATAAAACCGTCCGTTTTGGTCATATCAAAAGGGAGTCAAGTTTTTGGCGCCGCTACTGGGGAACTGGTATCAGACAATACTGTAGTGACCCGAACTTTTCCATGTTTATATATATTAATTGAGATTGATATTTACATGATTAAATGTTTCCAACATGTTAAGCAATCAAACTTGTTAAGACTTGATTAATTGAAATAGGTTTCATATAGACAATTGACCACCCAAGTTGACCGGTGATTCACGAACGTTAAAACTTGTAAAAACTATATGATGACATATATATGGTTATATATATAGTTAACATGATATTATGATATGTAAACATATCATTAAGTATATTAACAATGAACTACATATGTAAAAACAAGACTACTAACTTAATGATTTTGAAACGAGACATATATGTAACGATTATCGTTGTAACGACATTTAATGTATATATATCATATTAAGAGATATTCGTACATCATAATATCATGATAATATAATAATTTAAAATCTCTTTTGATATTATAAACATTGGGTTAACAACATTTAACAAGATCGTTAACCTAAAGGTTTCAAAACAACATTTACATGTAACGACTAACGATGACTTAACGACTCAGTTAAAATGTATATACATGTAGTGTTTTAATATGTATTTATACACTTTTGAAAGACTTCAATACACTTATCAAAATACTTCTACTTAACAAAAATGCTTACAATTACATCCTCGTTCAGTTTCATCAACAATTCTACTCGTATGCACCCGTATTCGTACTCGTACAATACACAGCTTTTAGATGTATGTACTATTGGTATATACACTCCAATGATCAGCTCTTAGCAGCCCATGTGAGTCACCTAACACATGTGGGAACCATCATTTGGCAACTAGCATGAAATATCTCATAAAATTACAAAAATATGAGTAATCATTCATGACTTATTTACATGAAAACAAAATTACATATCCTTTATATCTAATCCATACACCAACGACCAAAAACACCTACAAACACTTTCATTCTTCAATTTTCTTCATCTAATTGATCTCTCTCAAGTTCTATCTTCAAGTTCTAAGTGTTCTTCATAAATTCCAAAAGTTCTAGTTTCATAAAATCAAGAATACTTTCAAGTTTGCTAGCTCACTTCCAATCTTGTAAGGTGATCATCCAACCTCAAGAAATCTTTGTTTCTTACAGTAGGTTATCATTATAATACAAGAACTTCGAGCCATCCAAGGATCCGTTGAAGCTAGATCCATTTTTCTCTTTTCCAGTAGGTTTATCCAAGGAACTTAAGGTTCGTGAATCAACCAGTGGCCAAGTCTTACTTCCCGACGAAGTAAAAATCTGTGAAAGTGAGTTATAGTCCCACTTTTAAAATCTAATATTTTTGGGATGAGAATACATGCAGGTTTTATAAATGATTTACAAAATAGACACAAGTACGTGAAACTACATTCTATGGTTGAATTATCGAAATCGAATATGCCCCTTTTTATTAAGTCTGGTAATCTAAGAATTAGGGAACAGACACCCTAATTGACGCGAATCCTAAAGATAGATCTATTGGGCCTAACAAACCCCATCCAAAGTACCGGATGCTTTAGTACTTCGAAATTTATATCATATCCGAAGGGTGTCCCGGAATGATGGGGATATTCTTATATATGCATCTTGTTAATGTCGGTTACCAGGTGTTCACCATATGAATGATTTTTATCTCTATGTATGGGATGTGTATTGAAATATAAAATCTTGTGGTCTATTATTATGATTTGATATATATAGGTTAAACCTATAACTCACCAATATTTTTGTTGACGTTTTAAGCATGTTTATTCTCAGGTGATTATTAAGAGCTTCCGCTGTCGCATACTTAAATAAGGACGAGATTTGGAGTCCATGCTTGTATGATATTGTGTAAAAACTGCATTCAAGAAACTTATTTTGTTGTAACATATTTGTATTGTAAACCATTATGTAATGGTCGTGTGTAAACAGGATATTTTAGATTATCATTATTTGATAATTTACGTAAAGATTTTTAAACCTTTATTGATGAAATAATGGTTATGGTTTGTTTTAAAATAAATGCAGTCTTTGAAAAACGTCTCATATAGAGGTCAAAACCTCGCAACGTAATCAATTAATATGGAACGTTTTTAATCAATAAGAACGGGACATTTCAGTTGGTATCCGAGCGTTGGTCTTAGAGAACCAGAATTTTGCATTAGTGTGTCTTATCGAGTTTGTTAGGATGCATTAGTGAGTCTGGACTTCGACCGTGTTTACTTGAAAAATGATTGCTTAACAAATTTTGTTGGAAACTATATATTTTTAACATGTGAATATTATGTGATATATTAATCTCTTAACGCGTTTGATATTATGTGATAGATGTCTACCTCTAGAACAAGTCCCATTGTCTCACCTAATAATAATGAAGAGTCAAATGTAAATTGGAATGATTCGTGGACTGATTCACAAGTTCCCGAAGAGGAACCGGAAGAAGAGTCGGAACCGGAAGAAGAATCGGAACCGGAAGAAGAATCGGAACCGGATGAAGAAATAGAACCGGTGGGGGAAATAATAAAAAGGTTAAGTAAAAGAAAATCCTCAACCAATCGACCAAGGTTAATTATGGTCAATGGTGTTTCCGCCAAGGAAGCAAAATATTGGGAGGATTACCAATTCTCTGATGAATCAGATTCCGACGAGAATTCCGATGATGTTATAGAAATTACCCCAACTGAATTTAAAAAGGCAAAAGAAAATAATAAGGGAAAGGGCATAAAAATAGAGAAATCTAATTCCAACCCCGATGAACTTTATATGTATCGTCAACCCCCGAAGTCCTTAAGTTGTAACAATGACTCGGGAACCTCTAAACCACCAGGTTTTTCTAAACCAATGTGGAAAACGACGGCTCGTATTAGGGGAACATCATATATCCCTAGAAACTTGGCAAAACGAACCAAAACCGAAGAAGAAAAAACAAGCGAGTCGGAATAAGATAGTTGTATTCGTGTGGTGTAATATATGTAATATAGTGTGCTTATGCTTTATGATATATGTAAAAATTACTTGTATTAATAAGTATTTTTTTTTATGAATCTAACTCTTGTCTATTTTACAGTATAAAAACACAAAATGGATAGACAACCCAATATTTTAAGAGACCTACCCGGAGACATGATTGATGAAATCTTATCTAGAGTTGGTCAGAATTCTTTGGCACAACTATTTAAGGCGAGATCAGTTTGTAAGACATTCGAAGAACGTTTCAAGAATGCCTTGGTTTATAAAAGGCTTTCGTTCGAAAGATGGGGGATATCACATTGGGAAATCCATAAGTTACGATGTGTTTACTTTGACGCATATATTGCGGGGAACCCAAATGCTATTTTACGCAATGGGTTAAGAAATTATTTTGACTCAATATATCCGAATATTGGACTTCGTGATTTAGAAAAAGCGGCTAACATGCAACATAAAGAAGCATGTTATGCTTACGGATTAGTAATGTTCGCTTCTCACCAAAGTGAGAACAAGAACATCGGGCTACAACTATTAAACAAAACGTTTCCACAAGTGACGGAGTCGGTAATTGGGGTAAGAAATGAGGTTTTTAGATTATTACGGGACTGTTGGACATTACGTAACCCTCGTCCTTTTGACGACGTTACAACACGCTGTCTTATCAACGGCCATAACGGTTATGTTGCACAAGACCATGGATGGGAAGTAGTCCTAGTAAAACCAGAATGCATGACTTGTTTCTGGACGTATGAATTACGTGTCTTTATTGCCTTTGCTGAACGACTTGTGTACTAGCTAGAATTGTCTTCACAACTATCTTGTATCAAAGTTAATGTGTGCTATATTTCATGCTTTATGTAAAATAAGCGGTATTGTAAGTTTGTAAAATATTGTATAAAAGTTTGAACGCGAAATATTATTATAATCAGTTTTTCATATAGAATTGTAGTAGTTGAATTGTATATTAGCTACTAAGTATGAACTTAACGGGTAGGTACTACCCGAATTTAAACTTATAAAACGCTAATATGAAGAAAAAGCTTTTATAAATGAGTTCATATTATGCTACGAAATACTATTAACTACTCTTAACATTCTGTATGATTAACTTGTTCCATTTGACTATTTTGAAGGAAATGGCACCGACTACTCGACACACCGTGAATATGAATGAAGAGGAATTCCGTACTTTTCTAGCTTCAAACATAGCCGCAGTACAGGCTGCGCTACATACCAACAATAACCTTGGATCTAGCAGTACAGGAAATCGTGTAGGATGCACCTACAAAGAATTCACTGCCTGCAAACCTTTGGAATTTGATGGAACCGAAGGACCGATCGGATTGAAACGGTGGACCGAGAAGGTCGAATCAGTGTTTGCCATAAGTAAGTGTACCGAAGAGGACAAAGTGAAGTACGCTACGCATACCTTCACAGGTTCTGCGTTAACATGGTGGAATACCTATCTAGAGCAAGTAGGACAAGACGATGCGTACGCACTACCATGGTCAGCATTCAAGCACTTGATGAACGAGAAGTACCGTCCCAGAACTGAGGTCAATAAGCTCAAGACAGAACTTAGAGGGTTACGAACCCAAGGATTTGATATTACCACATACGAAAGACGATTCACAGAATTGTGCCTATTGTGTCCGGGAGCATTCGAAGATGAGGAAGAGAAGATTGACGCGTTTGTGAAAGGATTACCAGAAAGAATCCAAGAAGATATAAGTTCACACGAGCCCGCCTCCATACAACAGGCATGTAGAATGGCTCACAAACTCGTGAACCAAATTGAAGAAAGAATTAAAGAACAGACTGCTGAAGAGGCCAATGTGAAGCAAGTCAAAAGAAAGTGGGAGGAAAACGGTGATAAGAATCACCAATACAACAACAACAACAATTACAACAATAATCGCAACAATTATCCCAACAATCGCAACATCAATCGCAACTACAACAAACGGCCCAACAACAACAACAACAGCAACTACAACAATCATCCCAACAACAATAATAACCGCAACAACAACAACAATCAGAAGCAGCTATGCCAAAGGTGTGAAAAGAATCACTCGGGGTTCTGCACCAAATTTTGCAACAAGTGTAAAAGAAATGGTCATAGCGCGGCGAAGTGTGAGGTCTACGGACCAGGGGTTAATAGAACGAAAGGAACAAATGGTGTCGGAACGAGTAATGGCGGAGCAAGTAGTGTCGGAGCAAGTTATGCCAATGTAGTTTGTTATAAATGTGGAAAACCAGGCCACGTTATTAGAAATTGCCCGAACCAGGAGAACACGAATGGACAAGGCCGTGGAAGAGTTTTCAATATTAATGCGGTAGAGGCACAGGAAGACCCGGAGCTTGTTACGGGTACGTTTCTTATTGACAATAAATCTGCTTACGTTTTATTTGATTCGGGTGCGGATAGAAGCTATATGAGTAGAGATTTTTGTGCTAAATTAAGTTGTCCATTGACGCCTTTGGATAGTAAATTTTTACTCGAATTAGCAAATGGTAAATTAATTTCAGCAGATAATATATGTCGGAATCGAGAAATTAAACTGGTTAGCGAAACATTTAAGATTGATTTGATACCAGTAGAGTTAGGGAGTTTTGATGTGATAATCGGTATGGACTGGTTGAAAGAAGTGAAAGCGGAGATCGTTTGTTACAAAAATGCAATTCGCATTATACGAGAAAAAGGAAAACCCTTAATGGTGTACGGAGAAAAGGGCAACACGAAGCTACATTTTATTAGTAATTTGAAGGCACAAAAACTAATAAGAAAAGGTTGCTATGCTGTTCTAGCACACGTCGAGAAAGTACAAACTGAAGAAAAGAGCATCAATGATGTTCCCATTGCAAAAGAATTTCCCGATGTATTTCCGAAAGAATTACCGGGATTACCCCCACATCGATCCGTTGAATTTCAAATAGATCTTGTACCAGGAGCTGCACCAATAGCTCGTGCTCCTTACAGACTCGCACCCAGCGAGATGAAAGAACTGCAAAGCCAATTACAAGAACTTTTAGAGCGTGGTTTCATTCGACCAAGCACATCACCGTGGGGAGCTCCTGTTTTGTTTGTCAAGAAGAAAGATGGTACATTCAGGTTGTGTATCGACTACCGAGAGTTGAACAAACTTACCATCAAGAACCGCTACCCACTACCGAGAATCGACGACTTATTTGATCAACTACAAGGCTCGTCTGTTTATTCAAAGATTGACTTACGTTCCGGGTATCATCAAATGCGGGTGAAAGAAGATGATATTCCAAAGACTGCTTTCAGAACACGTTACGGTCATTACGAGTTTATGGTCATGCCGTTTGGTTTAACTAATGCACCAGCTGTGTTCATGGACCTTATGAACCGAGTGTGTGGACCATACCTTGACAAGTTTGTCATTGTTTTCATTGATGACATACTTATTTACTCAAAGAATGACCAAGAACACGGTGAACATTTGAGAAAGGTGTTAGAAGTATTGAGGAAGGAAGAATTGTACGCTAAGTTTTCAAAGTGTGCATTTTGGTTGGAAGAAGTTCAATTCCTCGGTCACATAGTGAACAAAGAAGGTATTAAGGTGGATCCGGCAAAGATAGAAACTGTTGAAAAGTGGGAAACCCCGAAAACTCCGAAACACATACGCCAGTTTTTAGGACTAGCTGGTTACTACAGAAGGTTCATCCAAGACTTTTCCAGAATAGCAAAACCCTTGACTGCATTAACGCATAAAGGGAAGAAATTTGAATGGAATGATGAACAAGAGAAAGCGTTTCAGTTATTGAAGAAAAAGCTAACTATGGCACCTATATTGTCATTGCCTGAAGGGAATGATGATTTTGTGATTTATTGTGATGCATCAAAGCAAGGTCTCGGTTGTGTATTAATGCAACGAACGAAGGTGATTGCTTATGCGTCTAGACAATTGAAGATTCACGAACAAAATTATACGACGCATGATTTGGAATTAGGCGCGGTTGTTTTTGCATTAAAGACTTGGAGGCACTACTTATATGGGGTCAAAAGTATTATATATACCGACCACAAAAGTCTTCAACACATATTTAATCAGAAACAACTGAATATGAGGCAGCGTAGGTGGATTGAATTATTGAATGATTACGACTTTGAGATTCGTTACCACCCGGGGAAGGCAAATGTGGTAGCCGATGCCTTGAGCAGGAAGGACAGAGAACCCATTCGAGTAAAATCTATGAATATAATGATTCATAATAACATTACTACTCAAATAAAGGAGGCGCAACAAGGAGTTTTAAAAGAGGGAAATTTAAAGGATGAAATACCCAAAGGATCGGAGAAGCATCTTAATATTCGGGAAGACGGAACCCGGTATAGGGCTGAAAGGATTTGGGTACCAAAATTTGGAGATATGAGAGAAATGGTACTTAGAGAAGCTCATAAAACCAGATACTCAATACATCCTGGAACGGGGAAGATGTACAAGGATCTCAAGAAACATTTTTGGTGGCCGGGTATGAAAGCCGATGTTGCTAAATACGTAGGAGAATGTTTGACGTGTTCTAAGGTCAAAGCTGAGCATCAGAAACCATCAGGTCTACTTCAACAACCCGAAATCCCGGAATGGAAATGGGAAAACATTACCATGGATTTCATCACTAAATTGCCAAGGACTGCAAGTGGTTTTGATACTATTTGGGTAATAGTTGATCGTCTCACCAAATCAGCACACTTCCTACCAATAAGAGAAGATGACAAGATGGAGAAGTTAGCACGACTGTATTTGAAGGAAGTCGTCTCTAGACATGGAATACCAATCTCTATTATCTCTGATAGGGATGGCAGATTTATTTCAAGATTCTGGCAGACATTACAGCAAGCATTAGGAACTCGTCTAGACATGAGTACTGCCTATCATCCACAAACTGATGGGCAGAGCGAAAGGACGATACAAACGCTTGAAGACATGCTACGAGCATGTGTTATTGATTTCGGAAACAGTTGGGATCGACATCTACCGTTAGCAGAATTTTCCTACAACAACAGCTACCATTCAAGCATTGAGATGGCGCCGTTTGAAGCACTTTATGGTAGAAAGTGCAGGTCTCCGATTTGTTGGAGTGAAGTGGGGGATAGACAGATTACGGGTCCGGAGATTATACAAGAAACTACCGAGAAGATCATCCAAATTCAACAACGGTTGAAAACCGCCCAAAGTCGACAAAAGAGCTACGCTGACATTAAAAGAAAAGATATAGAATTTGAAATTGGAGAGATGGTCATGCTTAAAGTTTCACCTTGGAAAGGCGTTGTTCGATTTGGTAAACGAGGGAAATTAAATCCAAGGTATATTGGACCATTCAAGATTATTAATCGTGTCGGGCCAGTAGCTTACCGACTTGAGTTACCTCAACAACTCGCGGCTGTACATAACACTTTCCACGTCTCGAATTTGAAGAAATGTTTTGCTAAAGAAGATCTCACTATTCCGTTAGATGAAATCCAAATCAACGAAAAACTTCAATTCATCGAAGAACCCGTCGAAATAATGGATCGTGAGGTTAAAAGACTTAAGCAAAACAAGATACCAATTGTTAAGGTTCGATGGAATGCTCGTAGAGGACCCGAGTTCACCTGGGAGCGTGAAGATCAGATGAAGAAGAAATACCCGCATCTATTTCCAGAAGACTCGTCAACACCTTCAACAGCTTAAAATTTCGGGACGAAATTTATTTAACGGGTAGGTACTGTAGTGACCCGAACTTTTCCATGTTTATATATATTAATTGAGATTGATATTTACATGATTAAATGTTTCCAACATGTTAAGCAATCAAACTTGTTAAGACTTGATTAATTGAAATAGGTTTCATATAGACAATTGACCACCCAAGTTGACCGGTGATTCACGAACGTTAAAACTTGTAAAAACTATATGATGACATATATATGGTTATATATATAGTTAACATGATATTATGATATGTAAACATATCATTAAGTATATTAACAATGAACTACATATGTAAAAACAAGACTACTAACTTAATGATTTTGAAACGAGACATATATGTAACGATTATCGTTGTAACGACATTTAATGTATATATATCATATTAAGAGATATTCGTACACCATAATATCATGATAATATAATAATTTAAAATCTCTTTTGATATTATAAACATTGGGTTAACAACATTTAACAAGATCGTTAACCTAAAGGTTTCAAAACAACATTTACATGTAACGACTAACGATGACTTAACGACTCAGTTAAAATGTATATACATGTAGTGTTTTAATATGTATTTATACACTTTTGAAAGACTTCAATACACTTATCAAAATACTTCTACTTAACAAAAATGCTTACAATTACATCCTCGTTCAGTTTCATCAACAATTCTACTCGTATGCACCCGTATTCGTACTCGTACAATACACAACTTTTAGATGTATGTACTATTGGTATATACACTCCAATGATCAGCTCTTAGCAGCCCATGTGAGTCACCTAACACATGTGGGAACCATCATTTGGCAACTAGCATGAAATATCTCATAAAATTACAAAAATATGAGTAATCATTCATGACTTATTTACATGAAAACAAAATTACATATCCTTTATATCTAATCCATACACCAACGACCAAAAACACCTACAAACACTTTCATTCTTCAATTTTCTTCATCTAATTGATCTCTCTCAAGTTCTATCTTCAAGTTCTAAGTGTTCTTCATAAATTCCAAAAGTTCTAGTTTCATAAAATCAAGAATACTTTCAAGTTTGCTAGCTCACTTCCAATCTTGTAAGGTGATCATCCAACCTCAAGAAATCTTTGTTTCTTACAGTAGGTTATCATTATAATACAAGAACTTCGAGCCATCCAAGGATCCGTTGAAGCTAGATCCATTTTTCTCTTTTCCAGTAGGTTTATCCAAGGAACTTAAGGTTCGTGAATCAACCAGTGGCCAAGTCTTACTTCCCGACGAAGTAAAAATCTGTGAAAGTGAGTTATAGTCCCACTTTTAAAATCTAATATTTTTGGGATGAGAATACATGCAGGTTTTATAAATGATTTACAAAATAGACACAAGTACGTGAAACTACATTCTATGGTTGAATTATCGAAATCGAATATGCCCCTTTTTATTAAGTCTGGTAATCTAAGAATTAGGGAACAGACACCCTAATTGACGCGAATCCTAAAGATAGATCTATTGGGCCTAACAAACCCCATCCAAAGTACCGGATGCTTTAGTACTTCGAAATTTATATCATATCCGAAGGGTGTCCCGGAATGATGGGGATATTCTTATATATGCATCTTGTTAATGTCGGTTACCAGGTGTTCACCATATGAATGATTTTTATCTCTATGTATGGGATGTGTATTGAAATATGAAATCTTGTGGTCTATTATTATGATTTGATATATATAGGTTAAACCTATAACTCACCAATATTTTTGTTGACGTTTTAAGCATGTTTATTCTCAGGTGATTATTAAGAGCTTCCGCTGTCGCATACTTAAATAAGGACGAGATTTGGAGTCCATGCTTGTATGATATTGTGTAAAAACTGCATTCAAGAAACTTATTTTGTTGTAACATATTTGTATTGTAAACCATTATGTAATGGTCGTGTGTAAACAGGATATTTTAGATTATCATTATTTGATAATTTACGTAAAGATTTTTAAACCTTTATTGATGAAATAATGGTTATGGTTTGTTTTAAAATAAATGCAGTCTTTGAAAAACGTCTCATATAGAGGTCAAAACCTCGCAACGTAATCAATTAATATGGAACGTTTTTAATCAATAAGAACGGGACATTTCAAATACTGCTTTTATCAAACTCATTCACAAGCATTTAGTGGTGTCTAAGAAAGACAAATATACACGGACTTGGTTGTTGGACTTTTTGAAACAGTCTCCAAATTATATTGAACTAAAAGGATCCTACCTCTCCGTAGTCGACCTGACCACTCGGTTTGTTGAATAGTTCGTACGAAGCTCTGTTGTCGAAATACCAGGGAATCAGTAGCAAGAAACAAAACATATTTAAACTTAGGATAATTACATTAGATTACCTTAGATTACCATAGACTAAGATTACTTTAGATTAAATTAGGAACTTAGCTTATCTACATAAAATTTAAAAACAAAAGGGCATACTCAGTGTATGACCCAAACCCGATCTAGACCAGGGCCTTTGTTATTCGTACCTGATCCAGACGCAATGATGTCTAAAGAACGTAAAGAAGAACGAATCAAAAATTGAATGGCGTTACGCGTTACTTTAGCAGAAAACATCAAATCCTCGTTTGAAGGTCGAGGAGGACCAATCAGATTCCCAGAGATCCAAGGACGCTCGTTCGAGTTAAAACATCACATCATACAGCTCATCCAAAATTGCTGTCAATTTCATGGACTACCGAATGACGATCATAACTCTCACATTGATAAATTCATATCTCTTTCGAACTCTACAAACAGCCAGGGATAGGACAAGATATAGTCCGGCTATACTTGTTCCCCTATTCTCTCACTCATCATGCACAAACATAGTTTGATGGATTGGAAAAAGATTCAATTACATCATGAACGGAGATGACTACTAAATTCTGATATCGGCTACAAAGTCACGTTTTCACCCTGGTATTAAGGCCCAAAAACAATATCAAGTGACTCAGCATTAAAGAAGCAGCATGGCTGGAAAGAATCATACAACCCAAGACATCTATGCTCCATTACAAGCATAGTGATTTCCTGAGTGGTCTACATCAATTGTATTATTCAACAGAAGTCAAAGAAATAGTTGAACAGAAAAGGACACGCGTCGGCAGCTGACAAGTGACCTTACAATTCCAAGTGGGAATGCAGAAGTTTAACGCATGTGCAGACATCTGTTATCCTTTGTCAACGCCTAGGGAACACAACATTCTATTTGTTTAATCAAATAGTGGTGCCAAACCGAATTGGGGTGTTCATGCAAATAACTACCAAAGAGGAAAGAAGGGAGCACGCTCTCTGACACAATTGTCCCCACAAGTACAGACATCCTATGTACCAGTGGACAATAGAACAATTACACAGTTAATAGGACTACTATAAATTGATGTATCCACTGTTGTAACAATTAGTGGTGTGGGTTTTATTTATTAAGAGTCCAAATGTGTAATAGCTTTAGATAACCTCAATAGCTATAACTTAAATGAATCTGTATCAACCAACTATCATTCCACCAAGGATAGTTTTGATTCTTTGTGATTTATATCAATAAAGAATAATCGTTGAAAATTACCTTTGACTCTTATTTAGTTTACTTGCATGAATACTAATTTGCTTAAACTGTTAAGATAAACAAAAGAATTGTATTCACCCCCCCTACAATACTCCTGTTGTTAATCAAGGGACCAACAGTTTCGAACTTTATCGGCAAAATACCCGCTTCGTCGGTTAAAAATTGATCCAGGAAACCTTCAACATCACATGCTAACTCTTTCTCAAAAGCTGAAAAGTACAAGAACAAGTACAAAGCTATAAAGGCTCAAATGAAGGAAAGCTCAAAGACTGGTAAGAAGGAAAATAAGCCAGAAAAGGTACTAGTAGCTGAACATCAAGATTGGGATGAAACCAGTTCATCTTCATCCTCTGATAGTGAAACTGATGATGATGGTGCTGGTTATGTTTCTGGTAAAAAGCTGTATTTGATGGCCAAAGAGGTTGAGGAGTTTGATGAGGATGATAATGGTAGTACATTTGTGGCCGATATGAGGGAAGCTGACCTAAAAAGGGATTCATCTCAATGGAAATCTGAAATGCTGTATAAGGTTAAAAATTTTCGAACTTATACTGATGATGAAAAAGGTGAAATGTTTGACTACCTAAGAATTGACTTAAGCAGAGGCAGCAAATGTGAAGAAGTTTTCAAAACTGAAATTAAATCTTTAAATGAAAAACTTAAATGCAGATCTGATGAAATTAAGATCTTGAAAGATGAAATTTATAAACTTGAAAAACAAAATTATGCTTTAAAATATCTTCACTCAGATGCAGCAGTAGTCCAAAACCAGCTTACTGACCTTAAAAGTGTAGTAGCCTCTTGGTGTTAGTCTGCTCAACGCACAACAAAGTGCATTAATGAGCAGATACATGCCTAGGTTAAGGCATTCTTTGCTGGTGACTATGATGCTGCTGCTGATCATGCCGAAATCACTTTCATGGACCATGTGCTTAAAACTGATCCTGATGTTGTCTTGCCAAATACTTTTGCCAAGATAGTTAATGGTAACAAGGTCTTCACAAATAAATTTGTAAGACTTGCTGCTAACCCACCAGCTGCCATGAAAGAGATAATGGAGGATGAAGAAAGAGCAAGAGAAGCCAGTACCTCAATTGATGAGACTACTGACTCCTCTAGCATCTACTACATGACTCCAAAAGAAAGACGTATTAAAAGGGAAATCACTGAAAACAATCGAAGAAAGTTAAAATCAACTGATTCCCCTTCGTGTTCAAATTCCACCAATGCCGAGCCAGCTGATGAAAATCGTACTGGTCAACCAGTAGCAGCAGACAAGCCAGCAAAACGTAATACTGGCAAGTCAAAGGCAGCAATCAAGATTCATACTGGTCAACCGGTATCAGCTGACAAGCCAGTAACTTCCCATAATGGCTTGTCAAATAACAAAGACAAAGTAGTATACCATGATTATGGTACTGGTTCCAAGAAAAAAGCTGCCCTTAAGGGAAAAGTTAAAGTGGACCAAATTGTAGAATCGTGTGTTGGGTCATCGATCACTTAGATAATGACTATTAAGCTTGACCAGCTCATAGCTGCTATAGCTGAAAGCAGACCTGATCTTACTGCCCCCATTAAGTCTGTGTATGACCAGTCACTTAGACTAAAAGTGAGAAAATGCTACAAGTGTGGCAGCAATTTCACTTGGCCAACCAGTGTACTCAAACCCAATTCTCATCTGCTACTGCCTCTTCAAGCAAACCAGCAGACAGGAAGAGATCATCAAAAATGACTCTTCCAGAACCCATCCTCGGATGGGTTACCAAAAAGAACTAATCTCTTAACTACTATGTAGGGAATTCAAAATAAGCAAATCTGGTATCTCGATAGTGGATGCTCGAGACATATGACCGGATGTAAGTCCCTGCTGATGGACTATCAAGAAAAGGATGGTCCTGTTATTTCATATGGAGATAATTCGTTGGGTTACACAAAGGGTTTTGGCACTCTAACAAATGGGAATGTTACATTCTCAAATGTGGCATATGTCATTAGGCTT
The DNA here is from genome assembly GCF_046630445.1 of Rutidosis leptorrhynchoides. Taxonomy (NCBI): domain Eukaryota; kingdom Viridiplantae; phylum Streptophyta; class Magnoliopsida; order Asterales; family Asteraceae; genus Rutidosis; species Rutidosis leptorrhynchoides. The sequence continues at coordinate 276,715,925 of NC_092339.1, read as the reverse complement.
AAACACAATCTACTCAGCATAAGCTAACTGACAAGCAAAAGTAAGATAGTCCAATTCAGAAGGAAAATTGGTACTATTTTTTATAAGACAGGGAAGCCTCTGCTGACAGCAAAAAGACATGAGAACATGTATCAATCGACATGAACACAGCAGTCATAACAACTGATACTTGTTTTTATTCAAAGGCAGCAGACAACCTCAAGTGGTTATGACACAAGAGACTCTCATATCTCAACTTTAAAGATATTCACAAATTATCTAGTAAAAGTTTGGTGTATGGGCTACCCACAATGTCTTATATGAAGGACATATTGTGTCCTGGTTGTGAAAAAGGAAAGCATCACCATGCGTCATTCAAGTCAAAACAGATTTCATTAGTTGAGAAACCATTTCACCTACTTCATATGAATCTTTTTAGTCCTGTTAATATAGCCAGCTGTAGTGGGAAGAAGTATACACTGGTTATTGTTGATGAATATTCCAAGTATACCTAGGTATTATTTTTGAAGCAAAAGAGTGAAGCTGCTGATGAAATTATCAATTTTATCAAAAGAATGGAACTATTGAATGGACAACCGGTGAAACAGTAAAGAAGTAGTCATGGTACAGAATTCAGAAATGCTACATTGAAAGAATTTTGTGCTGACTAAAGTTATTTCACAAACTTTTCTGCTGTAAAAACACCTCAACAAAATGGTGTTGTAGAAAGAAGGAACAGAACCCTCATTGAAGCAGCAAGATCTATGTTGGCTGAGTCTAGGCTGAAAAATTCATATTGGGCATAAGCTGTGAATACTGCTTGGTTTACCCATAATAGATCTTTAATTGTGAAAAGACATCAAGTTTTTCTTATGAGGTTCTTAAAGGAAGAAGACCCTCAATTTCATTTCTTCATGTATTTGGCACTTCCTGTTTCAATCTGAACAATAGGGACCATCTTGGTAAGTTTGATGCTAAAGCTGATGAAGGTATATTTCTTAGATATTCCAACATGTCAAAGGCATATAGGGTTTTCAACAAAAGAAGGGGTGGTTTTAAAGAATCCATTAATATTACATTTGATGAAACTACCTCACTTCACCTTCTGGACAAGAAGATGAAGAGTTATTATTTGAAGAGCCTACTCAGCAAGCTCTTAATGATGAAGAAGAACCATCAGCAATTCCCTCACCATTCCATGTTGCTGATTTCTCTGATGATGAAATGGAACATTCTGTTCCATCTGTGTCTAAACCTAGTGGACCTACTGTGTGACGACCCAGAAATTTCCGACCAAATTTAAACCTAACCTTTATATGTTTCAGACACGATAAGCAGAATTTGTAATGTTGAATCTCAAAAAGTTTGGAACTACATTCATGTAATCAATTACCCTTTAACCGTGTTCGACGATTCACTAACAATTATGTGTATATAGATATGTATATATAATATATAATATTAACTGAAAACATTAACAAAGTATTAGATATATGATACTTTACATGAACGTATTTGTTTCGATATATTTATCGACAGAATTAAGAGATAATATCAAATGATTGAATTATCAGATACATTATGATATGATTACAGGCCAATGATATGAGGTCCACTGTGATTTAAGAAATCTATTCTTTTTGACAATATTCGGAAAATGGTAAAGTGATCTATAAGTAAGAACGTGGAGTGTAAATAACTTAGATGTTGGATATCGACAAGTTAAGTAACTCGACATTTTTTCATTAAGATGATTTCATACGTTTATTAAACCTTTCGACTTTATCCCATGCTTCACCAACAGACTGTAATTTAAAAACTTGAAACCTATTATGAATATATATAATTCTACTTTTCTAAAATATTTTATGATATAACGATTTAAATTAATATTAAATATATTTATATGCGTATTATACGTACATAGTTTTATACTTTTACTATACTTTAACTTTACCTTTACTTTACTTTTACTTTACTTTAACTTTAATAATTCACTTTAATAATTCACTTTAATAATTCATACTTTAATAATTGACTTTAATAATTCATACTTTAATAATTCACTTTAATAATTCATACTTTAATAATTCACTTTAATAATTCATACTTTAATAATTCACTTTAATAATTCATACTTTAATAATTCACTTAATAATTCATATTTTAATAATTTACTTTAATAATTCAAAAATCTATTATAAATAGAATTCAATAGGTTCATTATTTCATAGAAACTTGAAAATATATTTCTCTAAACTCTCTCAATCGAATTACATATATATATTTAATTAGTATTATTTCAAGATATTATTAGTATACATAAAATACTACGACGGAGTTATATTCAGACGATTTCAAAATAAGTTTTCAAACGGGATAGAGCTAAGGAAATTATGGGTTATAGCTATGGAGGTTATGGGTATTGTTCGATGGTATTGCTCGTGAGGTCAACCTAACGTTTATCATTTTCGTTGCGTCTACGTACTTTCCTGCAATATTGAATCACAATATTGATACGTGAGCATTCATATCTTATCTTTTATATATTAATAGTGTATCCCTGACTAGTGCTCGAGTATATATGATTATGTATGTTTGTATGCTTAGTTTCGTCGTTAAATAGTTTATGATAAATCACGAATTTGATACATATGCTACTGAGATAAGGTATATGATATGTATGTCGTTGAAAAGCTAAAGAAAAATTAATAACTTTTCATTTAGAAATCGTGTGGGTTCGATGAACGGATTAAAAGATATGGTCAACTGAATTATTATTAATTTTAATATTATTATTAAAATGATTATTATAATTGTTATCAGTTGATGTTATTACTAAAATTATCTTTATTACTAAAAATTAATATTTTTATTGAAACTATCATTTTATTATTTTTATCATTATTATTATTATCAATATTATTATTATTATCAATATTATTTTATCAAATAAATATGCGTACAAAGATATTTTTACCACACGTAATATAATTACATTAATAATACATACCACTATATTTTTATGATATTAAGTGAATTTTATAAATTTTATTACTTGAGATATATAAAAGTATATTTTTATCATATATGAATTTAAATATAAATTTTTATTTATTAATAAATGACTTGTATTATTTAGTATAATAAGATCTGATAAATATATTTAAATATATAAAACGACTATATATAAGTTATATAATAAACATGTATATATTTTGGAAGTCATTTTGGGTCAAGTTGACTTTTGTTGACTTTTGCATGTCGGTCTCGAGCATTAGGATTGTGATACACTACGACTTGACCTAAATTGTTAGACAGATATTGACCAACATATAAATACATATACTTAATATAGGTTCGTGAATCCGAGACAAACCATGCACTTGTTCAGTGTCGTCATATACATAATTGCTACGAAATACAGTATTGTGAGTTTCATTACTCCCTTTTTATATATATTTTTGGGCTGAGAATACATGCACTGTTTTATAAATGTTTTACGAAATGGACACAAGTACTAAAAACATATTCTACGTTGAGTTGTACCACTTTACATATTTTTCCCTAATAGCTTGGTAACTACCATTTACATGCGGTATTGTAAACGCGAATCCTGTTGATAGATCTATCAGGCCTAACAACCTCAACCGGACTGAACGACCAGTATTCAACGGTTGCACAGTACTTCGTTTCAGTGACTACACTTGGTACCGTGTAGTGAGATTTCATAATAAAGGGAATATGCGATGTTGATTAAATGGTAAGTATGGTTACCAAGTGCTCAACCACTTAGAATATTTTTATTAAAACGTTTATGTATATGAAATCTTGTGGTCTATTACTATTACGGAAATGGTTGATTTTGATAAACTAATGAACTCACCAACCTTTTGGTTGACACTTTAAAGCATGTTTATTCTCAGGTATTAAAGAAATCTTCCGCTGTGCATTAGCTCATTTTAAGGATATTACTTGAAGTCATTCATGACATACTTTGAAAGACGTTGCATTCGAGTCATTGAGTTCATCAAGATTAATATTAAGTCAATTATAGTTGGATGTAATATGAAATGGTATGCATGCCGTCAATTTTAGATGTAAAGAAAGTTTGTCTTTTAAAAACTAATGCAATGTTTGTAAAACGTATCATATAGAGGTCAAATACCTCGCGATGTAATCAACTATTGTGAATCATTTATAATGTATATGAACGGGTCCTTTCAGTTGGTATCAGAGCGGTGGTCTTAGCGAATCAGGTCTTGCATTAGTGTGTCTAACTGATAGTTGTTAAGATGCATTAGTGAGTCTGGACTTCGATCGTGTCTGCATGTCAAAAAGTTTGCTTATCAATTCTAGTCGGAAATCATCTACTTATCATCCTTAGGAAATTACTTACTTATCATATTAAGTCTAAACGCGTTTTCCTGCATTTATTGCATAATAGTGTATAGACGGATTCTTATCTTAGCACATCTATTACTGTGAATTTTGACTGACATCTTTTCAAAGATTCTCCGTAATTTACGGAATTTTAGTATTATATACATATGCAAATTATGTAATTGAAGAATACCAAATCTAAATTCTACAATCTATTTCATACCAAAAATTCTTTCCCTGATCCTACGAGATGGATCCCTCAACCAGTTCGAATTCCTCAGATTCCACAGCTATTCCGATATGGATATCTACCTGAGCTCCGAAAGTAGCATCACCGGAATGGATCAACCAATTTCCCATCATCTATTTTGGATGAATTGGGGATGGGTCCGTAGTCAACTCAACCATTGGAGACAAGAAGAAGGTGATCCCTTCCATCCACCACATTGCCCTCTTGGCGATGAACCTGAAGCACTTATCGGCGAACCTGTTCGAGACACCATTTTCTCACTCATTGCTAGAGTATATCATCATGATTATATACTATCCCATATTGCGAATCTTATTCATCCACTCGTTCCAACCGCCAATCATCCCGGTGTACTAGCAGAAATTAACGAACTCCGCGCCCGAGTAGTGGCTTTGGAACACATGGTGCAAGGATTACAAACACCATCAGCAGCACCAGCAGCATAACCAATATCGCCAGTAACATCCACATCGCAAGCCTCAGTACCACAAGCTTCAGCAGCATCACCAGCAGTTACCGACAGTATCATCAGCATCAACAATATCGTCAGCACCACCATCACTGTCAGTACTGTCAGCATCATCAGCACTAGCAGCACCTATAACATCACAAGTTCCGTTAGTTCAAGAATCGATGTGGACGTCATCATTGATCAACAACGAGTATTTTGTATCAACGAGTTATGAAGTATTAACTCATTTTTCTGAAGAGATTATATATATATATTATATATATATGAATGCAGAAACTATAAAATCTTTCGTACTAAGCTATTGAATATGAATTGAAAAAGGGTAGATACTACTCAGTTAAATTCATATTACTAATATGCTATGATGTACATCCTTCGTTAACAACCTAACCATCGTAACTACAATCTTTGATTCAAATAAATTAATTTGGTTTCATAATAAACCAAGTGTATCATTCAATAACATGTTTGATTTTACACTTTCATCTTCAATTTACTCGAAACTTACTGGAAAACAACATTCGTATCTTGTGAAGTTAGCAAGAGTTCTATAAGCATCAGCATAATTCACTAAGGAAATATCTATAAGAATAAATATTGAAGTATTGATTACATTAGCGAAATACTCCGCGAAGATTATGTAATCTCTAATGTTTTAGAGATTATTCTTTACTAATCCAAGCCGAAAATCAAATGAGCTTAATATGATATTAACTCATTAAATCTGTATTACATCTAAAGAAATTATACATAAATATATTTTCATAAAGACTGTAATGAAAAATTCTTGTTCAAAATATTATTTGTGACATTTTTTTAACGGGTAGGTAATACCCGAGAGATATATAAATGCACAATTAATATATTACATTCTTCGATTCCAATTCAGTAAAGCATCAACTATACTCCCTATTTTCACAACAGTATACCTTCTTTTATAAGAAATCAAAACAACCATACTCAATCAAATTCAATCACCTATTCTGATTTTTGAAATCTCAGAATGCAACTCGAGATATAAGCAAAACCATCACTCTTAGATCCTTACATTTTTTCAAAGCTATACTTTGACTTCAAAACTGTGATAGAACATCACTTTTAATTGTAACACTCAAAAGGATACGAGAATCAATCGAGATTTATGACGAATTTCTCCTTTGGATATTGGCAATGACGAGCTGCATTTAAAACGCTTTGAAATTTCGGAAGACACTTCAAATAAGGAACAATCGAGATGATGATCCAATCACACATTACCCGAAGTCTTGTACCTGAAAAACTCTCGAACCCAAAGTCATAGTTTAACACGTACCCACGTTGAATTCTTTAGCATTTATTAGCAAAAACAACCTTACGATTCTTTTCAAAGTTGCCAGTTTTGTCACAGCTCCAACAAGTCAACTTCGACTTTTCAGTAAAACTAATTTTATTATAACTTCGATAGATACGCTTCCCTTTCACCATCATTACTGGGGAACCTTTCATATCTCACCACGTTAGCAGTAAACTTATCAACAACTTCATTAACCTTCGACTTAAACCTCTCCGAAAAGTCACTATACTTATTCATTGAAACTCCATCTCTTACTCATCCGCATCTTGCAACAAGAATTGCCATACCAATTACTAAAAATCAGCAATCGGTATTTTGAAATCTCGCAGCGTTTCTACTTCAATAGTTATATATACATATAACGTCTATCTCCTAAACTTACACACTTCGAATGTGAAGTTTCTGAAAAACATCTCAAACTGTGAATTAGTTCTCGAAATGCTAATGAAACAGCAGAAACTGTAAACGACTTTAATAATCAAAAGTTTGATGACAAAGAATAATGTGTTGGTAAAGCCCAGAAAAAGAGAAGAGTTGGTACTGAACAATGGATTGAGCAGACCGTGAAGGAGACCAAGGACAAATACAAGGATCAAAGTCTGTATTTAAAGAATCTTGATGATTCTGTTTTTGACGAAGTCATTAACGAATACCTTGCTCCTGACTCTAAACCTTTGCGGACCTTATTCTTCATCATCATCTTATCTTAAATATTATAAGATATCTTCGTATATCTCATTATACATATTCTCCATATTTCTGGAGATATTTTCACAACTATTCTTATCTGAGATCATTTATCTCTCCATAATATCTGTAACATAAAAGAAACTGTGTTGGTTTCTAAATTCTGAAAAAAATTCAAATATGAATGCTTTGAAGTAGTGTTGCGAACTGAAGCATGAGTTAGTATAATATAATGACACTTGATCAACGTGATTATATTACAGTAATTCATGCTGAGTTTCTAATGGAACATGATGATTCACAGAACATACCGTCATCATGTGCCATTTACACGACTCTTACATTCTACCAAATCTCCAAACATATTAAGAACATATCTTCTTGATAGTTCTATCTTTCCGGATATTCTGGTAATTTCCCAAATCAAGATTGTACCATTACGATTTCCTTCTTAGAACATTAACTATGTTCATCCAAAACTTCATACCTACTAATTCTGAACCATTATTCGCTTGACTTAAAGCCGGGAAGAGACAACAAAAGTATGAAACTCCAAAATGTAAGGGAGAATATAAAGTCCAATAACAACACATAAATTACAAACCGTGTATATCAATGTTTATCGCAACATAAAGACACGGGAGAATTAAAAACACTATAACTCCAAGGGCGAAGTAGAAGAAAACAGATTCCTCCGGTGGAAGTTAGAAAAGGAGAATGATTTTTGCGATAGTAAGGATAAGGACAAGGATTAGAACTGGATTAAGCATTTTCGCAATCTTTTGAAATTGGAATTGAGTATAGAAGTGGTAAAAACTAATGGAATAGAAAAGGTAAATATATAAGGGAAATATCAGACGTAGTAATCGGGACAGATCATCGCATTTAATTAAAGAGATCCTAATTTCCTTAAATCTCGAAGAAACAAATCTTATAGATTTCCAAGATTTTTTTTTTTAATTCCTTGAATTTCGGAATTCAACCATGACTACGTCAAAAATTACGACGAAACTTATTTTCCTCATTCCACTATTTTGTGATAGCTTCATTCATACGCTTCGAGTAATCGGATCATTTTATCCATATTACTCTATGGTAATAAAATCCTATCTATCAACACATATCCGTCATGAAAACATTTTTATGGTTAGCCATGACAACCTCGATCAAATTTTGGGACGAAATTTTTTTAACGGGTAGGTACTGTGACGACCCGGAAATTTTCAACCAAATTTAAACCTAACCTTTATATGTTTCTGACACGATAAGCAGAATTTGTAATGTTGAATCTCAAAAAGTTTGGAACTACATTCATGTAATCAATTACCCTTTGACCGTGTTCGACGGTTCACGAACAATTATGTGTATATAGATATGTATATATAATATATAATATTAACTGAAAACATTAACAAAGTATTAGATATATGATACTTTACATGAACGTATTTGTTTCGAAATATTTATCGACAGAATTAAGAGATAATATCAAATGATTGAATTATCAGATACATTATGATATTATTACGGGCCAATGATATGAGGTCCACTGTGATTTAAGAAATTTATTCTTTTTGACAATATTCGGAAAATGGTAAAGTGATCTATAAGTAAGAACGTGGAGTGTAAATAACTTAGATGTTGGATATCGACAAGTTAAGTAACTCGACATTTTTCATTAAGATGATTTCGTACGTTTATTAAACCTTTGGACTTTATCCCATGCTTCACCAACAGACTGTAATTTAAAAACTTGAAACCTATTATGAATATATATAATTCTACTTTTCTAAAATGTTTTATGATATAATGATTTAAATTAATATTAAATATATTTATACGCGTATTATACGTACATAGTTTTATACTTTTACTATACTTTAACTTTACCTTTACTTTACTTTTACGTTACTTTTACTTTACTTTAACTTTAATAATTCACTTTAATAATTCACTTTAGTAATTTACTTTAATAATTCATACTTTAATAATTCACTTTAATAATTTATACTTTAATAATTCACTTTAATAATTCACTTTAATAATTCATACTTTAATAATTCACTTTAACAATTCACTTTAATAATTCATACTTTAATAATTCACTTAATAATTCATACTTTAATAATTCACTTTAATAATTCAAAAATATATTATAAATAGAATTCAATAGGTTTCATTATTTCATAGAAACTTGAAAATATATTTTTCTAAACTCTCTCAATCGAATTACATATATATATATTTACTTAGTATTATTTCAAGATATTATTAGTATACATAAGATACTATGACGGAGTTATATTCAGACGATTTCAAAATAAGTTTTCAAATGGGATAGAGCTAAGGAAATAATGGGTTATAGCTATGGAGGTTATGGGTATTGTTCGAGGGTATTGCTTGTGAGGTTAACCTAACGTTTATCATTTTTGTTGCATCTACGTACTTTCCTGCAATATTGAATCACAATATTGATACGTGTGCATTCATATCTTATCTTTTATATATTAATAGTGTATCCCTGACTAGTGCTCGAGTATATATGATTATGTATGTTTGTATGCTTAGTTTCGTCGTTAAATAGTTTATGATAAATCACGAATTTGATACATATGCTACTGAGATAAGGTATATGATATGTATGTGGTTGAAAAGCTAAAGAAAAATTAATAACTTTTCATTTAAAAATCGTGTAGGTTCGATGAACAGATTAAAAGATATGGTCAACTGAATTATTATTAATTTTAATATTATTATTAAAACGATTATTATAATTGTTATCAGTTGATGTTATTACTAAAATTATCTTTATTACTAAAAATTAATATTTTTATTGAAACTATCATTTTATTATTTTTATCATTATTATTATTATCAATATTATTTTATCAAATAAATTTGCGTACAAAGATATTTTTACCACACTTAATATAATTACATTAATAATACATACCACTATATTTTTATGATATTAAGTGAATTTTACAAATTTTATTACTTGAGATATATAAAAGTATATTTTTATCATATATGAATTTAAATATAAATTTTTATTTATTAATAAATGACTTGTATTATTTAGTATAATAAGATCTGATAAATATATTTAAATATATAAAACGACTATATATAAGTTATATAATAAACATGTATAGATTTTGGAAGTCATTTTGGGTCAAGTTGACTTTTGTTGACTTTTGCATGTCGGTCTCGAGCATTAGAATTGTGATACACTACGACTTGACCTAAATTGTTAGACAGATATTGACCAACATATAAATATATATACTTAATATAGGTTCGTGAATTCGAGACAAACCCTGCACTTGTTCAGTGCCGTCATATACATAATTGCTACGAAATACAGTATTGTGAGTTTCATTACTCCTTTTTTATATATATTTTTGGGCTGAGAATACATGCACTGTTTTACGAAATGGACACAAGTAGTAAAAACATATTCTACGTTGAGTTGTACCACTTTGCATATTTTTCCCTAATAGCTTGGTAACTACCATTTACATGCGGTATTGTAAACACGAATCCTGTTGATAGATCTATCAGGCCTGACAACCCCAACCGGACTGGATGACCAGTATTCAACGGTTGCATAGTACTTAATTTCAGTGATAACACTTGGTACAGTGTAGTGAGATTTCATAATAAAGGGAATATGCGACGTTGATTAAATGTTAAGTATGGTTACCAAGTGCTCAACCACTTAGAATATTTTTATTAAAACGTTTATGTATATGAAATCTTGTGGTCTATTACTAATACGAAAATGGTTGATTTTGATAAACTAATGAACTCACTAACCTTTTGGTTGACACTTTAAAGCATGTTTATTCTCAGGTATTAAAGAAATCTTCCGTTGTGCATTAGCTCATTTTAAGGATATTACTTGGAGTCATTCATGACATACTTTGAAAGACGTTGCATTCGAGTCGTTGAGTTCATCAAGATTAATATTAAGTCAATTATAGTTGGATGTAATATGAAATGCTATGCATACCGTCAATTTTAGATGTTAAGAAAGTTTGTCTTTTAAAAACGAATGCAATATTTGTAAAACGTATCATATAGAGGTCAAATACCTCGCGATATAATCAACTATTGTGAATCGTTTATAATGTATATGAACGGGTCCTTTCATACTGGCTCTACTGAAGTTCTACAACTTGAGCAGAGTTCTACAGGTTCTGAAGGATCATAAGCTGGTACTGGTTACACTCATAATGAACAACACTCTTATGTTGCTGCTCATACTGCTGAACCAGCTAATGATCAAGATGCTGTGTGTTCCACAACAAGCTCCCCTGTTCATAACACTAGATGGACAAAGGTGCATCCAATTGAGCCGGTTATTGGTAATCTGGCCAGTGGTCTTAAGACAAGGAGACATGCAACCATCAACTTTTGTATGCATGTAAACTTTGCATCTACCATTGGACCTACATATCCAGAAGAAGTAATCAAAGATCCTAGCTGGGCTGGAGTTATGCAAGAAGAGATCTCCCAGTTTGATAGGAATAAGGTTTGGACATTGGTACCTAAACCTGATGATGAAACTAAGATGATCATTGGTACAAAGTGGGTTTTCAAGAATAAGATGGATGAAGATGGGATTGTGATCAGAAACAAAGCTAGATTGATAACTTAGGGTTCCAAACAGGAAGAAGGATTGGATTACGGAGAGAGATATGCACCATGGAAGCTATTAGACTGTTCTTGGCATATGCTGCTAAGATGAACTTTAGGGTATTCCAGATGGATATTAAGTCTGCATTTCTAAATGGGAAGCTGCAAGAAGAAGTCTATGTCAAACAGCCTCCTAGTTTTGTAAGCAGTAAATATCCAAACCATGTCTACAAGTTAGACAAAGCTCTATATGGCCTAAAAAAGGCACCAAGAGCATGGTATGAGACACTTCATGTGTATCTCACTGGTATAGGTTTTAAAGTTGGAACAATTGATAACACTCTATTCTCAAAGGAGATAGATGGCGATCTCTTGCTGGTACAGATATACGTGGATGATATTATTTATAGATCTAAAAATGAAAAACATTGTCAAGATTTATCAAAACTTATGTCAAAGACATATGAAATGAGCTTACAAAGAGATTTGCAATACCTTTTAGGATTGCAAATTAAACAACTTGATGATGGGATTTTTATAAGTCAAGATAAATATATCAAAGATATATTAAAGAAATTTGGTCTGACCTGTTTAAAGGATATAGGGACTCCAATGGCAACATCTATCAAAATAGATGTTGATCTCAATGGTGAACCAGTCAATATCACTGAATATAGAGGTGTGATTGGGTCCCTACTTTATCTCACAGCCAGCAGACCAGATATTATGTTTGCCATATGTCTCTGTGCTAGATATCAAGCTGATCCTAAAGAGTCACATTTGCTGGCAGTAAAGAGGATATTTAAGTATCTGAAAGCTACTGCTAAACGTGGTCTTTGGTATCCCAAAGACCAGGATTTTGAACTAATTAGGTATTCAGATGCTGATTTTGCAGGAAGTAAAATAGACAGGAAAAGTACTACTGGTAGTTGCCAGTTACTAGGTGGTAGGCTAGTCAGCTGGACGAGCAAAAAGCAAAATACTGTGTCCACATCTACTGCTAAGGCAAAATATGTTTCTGCTGGGAGATGTACTGCTCATGTGTTGTGGATGCAAAGTCAGCTGAAGGACTATGGTGTTAATGTTACAAAAAATCCAATCTACTGTGACAACACCAGTGCAATTGCTATCACCAACAATCCTGTGATGCATTCAAGGACTAAGCACATTGATGTTCGATATCACTTTATAAGGGATCACGTTCAAAAAGGATATGTGGAGCTACATTTTATTTCAACAGACCAGCAGTTAGCAGATCTTTTCACAAAGTCCTTAGATGAGAAACGTTTTAACTACCTCATCTCTGAGCTGGGTATGCTTAAACTCTAAAATAAAAGACAATTTTATTGGTGTGCTGGTTCTACAGCATATAGGGCAAACCAGTAAGGCACAATTCTTTACTTACTACCTACATTCAAACAATCAGCACAACAAAGTTTTTTCTGTCATGGTTATACACTGTCTAAAATGAAGTAATAAATAGCTCACAATACTAAAATGATACCTTAAAACTGAAACTCATTTACTCCAAATGATTTAAATTAAATACATGACATATTAAATGTAACAAAGAATTTTTGTATTTAATACAAACTTTATTTTGTGGTCTTTAACTTCAATTTTGAATTAAAACCTACTACATTTAATGTGTAATGGGAGGTATGAGTGTTCAAGCCGATTAAAGGTCATGTCAACAGTCTGTGTCCCCTCACAAACATGTCAGTCTGTCAAATCTGCCCAAACGCCTGCAGATGACAGTTGTCATTTTCTCTCTCCTGCATTTTTTTACCAATCAGAAAGGATAAAAGGGTGATTCATTCCCCATAATAACCTTCGGTTATTTAATTTTTAAAATCACACTCTTCTCTCAAAATCCCCAAATCTTCAAATCATTCAAACATTCATCTTCTACAATCATTAATGGCAGACAAACAACCACAACAACAACCAATTAAAAACTAACCTGAGGAACAACAGCAACAACAACAACAACAACAACCGGAATAGTCTGAACAGCAAAAACACCAACCACCGGCACCGGAGTAGCAATAGGAACATGCACCGTTATTTGCCTTGCATCTAAGCCTTGTACAGGCTTCAAACGCACTAGCACATAATCTTATCCGTCTTTCTCGAGGCAATGTTGCACATGCTCTTTCCATCCCCAAGTCCAAAGCCGGCCAACATGGGCTATGAGACATTAATTGCATACATCAGGCAATGTCCATTGGCTAGATCTATCATCGGAGCTTCTTCCAGACTCTATACAGCCTGCATAGGCAGATTTTGGTACACAGCTACCATTACCAACACTCCACAGGGTACACAATGTGTTCATGGCATGGTTACTGAAACCCTAACATGCTCCATCACTGTCGATGCTGTTAGATGAGCCCTACAATTTCTAGGTGGACCATTTCTTGCTTCACCATCTAGTGGTGATGTGAGAAGGGAGGTGCTAGAAACCATCGGATATACAGGTGTTGTGGCCCACAGCCCATTGAGGAAGCACTTGCCACTGCTGTGGTACTATTTCTTTGGTTTGCTGACCCAGTGCATCAGCCATAAGTCAGGAAGCTTTGATTATTGTTCAGATTTTGAGCTAAAGATGGGTCATGGGCTGCTGTTCAACAGGAACATTGATTATGCTGCAAAAATCTACATAAGGTTAAAGGAAATGGTGCTTGCACCAAAAAGAACACATTTAATCCCCTTTCCAAGGTTTTTTAGCCTTGTGTTTGAAAATGAGCTGAGTGATGCTTACCAGCAGATTACTGAAGAATCTTTTAAGCTTCCACTGAAACAAGGGGGGATGACAAAGGCAACACCTGCTGCTCCATATACTGGTCTGACGCCAGGAATGCTCGAGTATCTTACTGCTCGGGGTGGAGCTACCCAATCGACGACCTCTGGTAGTGCACCAGCTGAGGGGGAGGGACTTCAGCAAAAGCCAGTTGTTCGACGGAAGAAGCCAGCTACCTCAACTAGAACGGCCACTGTCTCAGATACTGGTAACGCAGTAGTTGTTTTAGAATCTTGTGCTCTCTGATATTAAAGAACAGCCCTAGTCTTATATACTGACTACCCACTTCTAGTATTGGAATCCGTTGCTCATATATTTCTTGGTAACAAACAAATTCAAACGTGCAAAAGCTGGCTCCAAGCATGCCACAGGGGAGATTGCACCAGTCTCAACTGCTGCTCCTGAAAAGGATGTTGCTATGTAATCTGGTGCGTCTCTAGACCAAACAACAGAAATCTCTAACATGATTAAAAATCTTTTATCTGCTAACTTAAATGTTATTAAGCTGATTGGTTTTAAAACTAGTGTTAAGAAGAGTAGCAACCCATACTCTTCTAACCAAGCACTTCCACAATTTTCCAAATTATACTTCATGAAATATCCTCTGCTGATATTACAACCAGCAGAGAACATAACAGACCCCCAAAGCAGATTTGAGCTGGCTCCTCATCGTGTTAAACCAGCTCCGGCTACTGCACAACCTGAATGTTACTTGGATCATGATAAGAGTCACAATTCTACATTATCACCAGCCAGAGCTCTACAATCTGGGTCAACATGTATTTCCAATGAGTTAGCAGAGTCACAGCTGCACTTATAGACACCTTACTCTGTCTCAATCAAATGGCTAGCTAAATCACCAGTCTGTCCTCAGAGACCAACACCAGATGCAATTGTTGAGTCAAATTTATTTGGTTCTATAATTGTTAACATAAAATGTTCTATTATTTTAGTTGTTAGCAGGGTAGATGAACAGGCAGAGGAGGAGATGGAAAGGAATCCTATTGTATTTACTGGTTCTGAAACTGGTACTGATAAGCTCTCTGCTTCTACTACTGGTGTTGGTGCTGCTGATTTTCCTACTGGTGGTGCTGATACTAGTACTATTGCTTCTACTACTGCTGGTGATACTGGGGATCGAGTTGATGCTAGTTCAACTGTTCCTACTGGTCCTGAGGAGATGGTTTTTGATGATTCTGCTACTGTTATTTCTCCTCCAATTCCTAGTATTGCTTACACCACTACTGTTCCAGAAGTGGCTAATGAGATAATTGTTGAACCTCCTCCTATTCTTGAAGAGGTTATTGATAACATTATTAAGGAGGTTCTTGTTGATGATCTTGTCACAGAAACCAAGGGTGACACTGTGTTAACTACTGATACTGCTACTGATCTTAATGTTTCCACTGACATGGAGTTTCAATCCATTACTTCAAATGTAGCAAATGTTATTGTCATCCCTGGTTCAGACTCTGGTGAACAGGGTGTTACATTGGATGCTGGTACCCCTGCTGCTACTACAACTGAATCTACTCAGGCTTCTATTTCTGGTGAAAAGCCTAAGTATGTCTACAAGGTACCAGATCCAGATGAAGTGGTGCCCAACTTCATTTCTAGGGGAGCTTCTATCACCCCCAAAATTGCTTTACTGGTGGATCAGCTTACTATTAATCCATAAAGTGCATTAGTTTCAGCCAGCAAATTACCTGATGAGGAGCTGACTGAACTACTCTCTCAGCTTGATCAACCAGCACGTGAAGAAGTTTTTGAAAGGCTGGCTACACTGGAGCAAATTAATGAACAACCCTACTACCATGTTTTTGGCATGGCTCCAGCTATTTCTCCATGGCCTGGTACTTGGAGGCCTCTCAAGTTCATCATTGATCCTACTACTGGTAAATGTATGACGCAGAATATTCCCGATTCGCTAGTACCTTCTGATTCATCAGCTTCTTCATCATCATCTTCTTCATCTGACGATGATGCTGATAAAGGTACTGGTAAGGAAGAGCCAGTCATTCATGATAATGTGATGGGCTCCAAAGACAAACCAGTGGATTTGGATGATGATGCAACTGATGATGATGTTGCAAAGGATACAAGTGGTTCTAATCCTTTGGGTGAAGGTAAAAACGATGGTGATCATGGTGATGAGTCAGATACTGACCTTCCACCTCCACCACCCCATGGAGGTACTCCTATTGTGGCTGTTAGTGATCGCCCCTCAACCAGTGGATCTGCTACTTCTAAGGTGGCTGAAGTATCTACTCTGGCTGTTTACAGAACAGTTGCCAGAATCACACCTAATATCACCAAAATAATCAGGGAAACTCTATTTGACTACATGGCTGAAACTATTCGAAGGGCTGGTTGTATTACCACGTCTGTTATTGAAATCCAACTCAAGTAAGTTACTGCCTTTCCATATATAGTAGTTAACACCATTCGCCACTACTATGAAGAAGAAGATGAACTTAAGCAGCGAATCATCTCTCGCAACGAGTATACTGATCACATTACCCATTTTCAAGAAGAACTAGATGCTGCTAATCAAAGGAATCAATTTCTGAATGAAGAGAACAGGGTATTGGAAGAGAGATTGGAGTCACAGGAATAGCAGATGACTACCATGATTCCTGCTTCTGCTTATGTTACTTTGGTGGAGTCAATGTAATGCATGGCTGCTCTTCAAGCTGATGTTAGAGCCAGCGTAAATCAAATGGCCTTAGGTGTTGCTACGAATGAAGTCAGATCTTCAAACCTGTGTCTCAGGCAATATGGTGTTAACCCTGGTGCACATCTGTCTCCTGCTGATGATGACTGGAAAAAATTTGCTTTTTCTGTTCCTGAGTCAGATAGTGATCTTGATGCGCGTGTTTCCTCAAACTTTGCTTCTGCCCCTACTGATGACAAAAAGGGGGAGAAGAAAGCTATGAAACATAAGAAGAGAAAACAATCCGAGGGGGAGCATGTGCATGAGAAAGCTCCTAAACAGCAAAGGAAAGATGGTGATGGTGATGGTCCTGATTAAGGAACTAGCCCTAAGCCCAGCAACGCTCATACTGAAGCAGGTGTGAAGGCTGCTGGTGGATCTCAACCCAGCATGCCTGCCACATTTGTGGATGATATTGGTTCTGGCAGTAAGCCCAGTGATGTTTCTGAACTGGCTGTAGCTGAATCTTTTGTTGTCTCTCAAACCATTGAAAGAAAAATGAAAAGAAAAATGGAGAGGCATCAGAAGAGACAGCAAGATTTAAATGATGGCTTCAATGCTAAATTTGAGGCCTATGCTGCTCGAAAAAGACATATAATAGAGCATAGAAGAAGCCATAATTCTGAAAAGCTTGATATTCATGATGAACTGCTCAGCATAAATAAATAAAAGAGGGATGCTTTAAAAAGAAATGCTAAGTTCATGGTGAAGTATAATAGAAAGAAGGCAAAGCTGTATGCTGATCGTGCAGATAGAATCAAAAAGATGACACGTGAAGAGATGCAAAGATATTTGGATTCTAACAGGTCAGGAGGAGAAAAAGCTGATGTGTTTATGAACGGGCTGGATGCTATGTTGGAAACCAGCCAATCTTCTTGACCTGCATCTTCTGCTCAGCCAGCTACACTACAATAGCCAGCAGAGTTCATCAACCTTGATGATGATGAAGAGAAACCAGTAGAGACAGATCTGTCTGCTACTGAGGGGGAGTATATTGCAATCACTCCCTTTCTGCCTCCACAAGAACCAGTATCAACACAAGAACCACCAGCTGAACCCAAGCCTATTGATAAACAAAGGGTAAAATCTACCCCTAGGGACAAGCAGCCCCTAAGAAAAGAGCTCTTATTTGAGACAACTGGTGAAGGTACTGCGGCAGTTATACCTGCTGATACTAATCAGTCAGCTGGTACTGAAGACACGGCAAGGAGGGCTGTGATAGAAGATCTAACCAGAAGTGTGCTGCTGGGTGAAACAAGATCTGAAGACCCGGCTAAGGTGGATGGGTTGGGAGCTAATGATGATAGTGATTCTGTTGCTGCTAATTTCATAGTCTGGGGCAGGAGTAGTTCAAATTTCATTCAATCACCAATACCTGCACGGACTCTTACTTATTTTGACAGGAAACTGGATGAACGTATTGACTTTGAACCAGTGAGTCCTTCTGGCACAATAGAATCACCTTTTGTATATCCTCCATCTTTCCCCAAGAAGAATGATAAGCATACCACTTGGGAAGATGACTCATCTGCAAGAACAAAGCCTGACATCAGAAAAATGAATCCAGATGAAAGGGAGGCTTACAGACTTGAAATCACTGTTCCTGAACTGCTAGAACAAAGAGCAGCATGAATACTAGAAAGAATACGCTATATCAGACTGCTGTATCATCCACTTGACCAATAACTCTACATTAATGCCATGGAGTTCGGCATTGATATTGGTATGTACTTATACAACAGTGGTCAAAGGCTTCACACTGATGAAGAGAAAGCCCTCTTTTATGAGGCTTTGCAGCTGGACATGGACTTAAAGCAATATTGTGATACCTTAACAACTGATGAAGGCAGGCAATTGATTGCAACAGCAAAATCCCCGAACATCACTGTTAATGACTATCTTACAAGTGTTCAGCTTGAACAACAAAGAAGGGATGATGCTGAGTATGCTGAAAGGCCGAGGCTCAGGGAAGAAGAAGCTAAATTGGCTGCTGACAGAAAGCAAGAGGCTGAATCTCTCAAGTTAGCAAAAGTCATAGTCAATGCTCATGACAAGGCATTGGATGAACTGGAATCTGCTGAGAAGGTAGCTACTGAAGCTCCTATAGAGACTGAAAGAACAAAAGAGCTATCCGATCACTTCTTCAGGAGTAAGTATGTTGATGTAATGACCAGAAGATCTAATCCTAGTAAGATCATCAAAGTGCATAATGGTACAAAAAGGTCCTTCAGTGAAAGGACCCGTCCTAATCCATCTGGACGAATACATTACATTTGGTTACATCGCGAGGTACTTGACCTTTATATGATACCATTTCATAATATATCCAACTATAATTGACTTAATAATAATCTTGATGAACTCGACGACTCGAATGCAACGTCTTTTGAAATATGTCATGAATGACTCCAAGTAATATCTCTAAAATGAGCAAATGCACAGCGGAAGATTTCTTTCATACCTGAGAATAAACATGCTTTCAAGTGTCAACCAAAAGGTTGGTGAGTTCATAGGTTTATCATAAAACAATAAAATTTATCATTTTAATAGACCACAAGATTTAAATCCTGCATGGTACAAATGGGCCCGAATCTTATACCCACCTGTAATGTACATGCGATATCTTTTAAATACAGTACACCTTTCTCGTGTACGAAATCATCTTTCATAAATCTTAGTAACCGTACACATATCTTGTGCACAAAAATAACATACACATAACCTGTGTATAAAATCATTCTCTCGATACATAACATTCACTTTTCATTTCTTTCATAGCTTGGCTTGGTAACCGACCTTAACATATAATGCGCATAATAATATCCCCAAAATAGAACATCTCGTCTGTATAATAATCATATAAACTTCGAAGTACTAAACACCACGCCTACTAGCCCTTCCGTCTAGTGAACATTCTGAGTGGGGGTATTAAACCCGGTAGCTACCTTTAGGATTCGGGTCAATTAGGCGTGCACTAATTCTCAAAATTAGTGATGTTCCCTAATTCTTAGGTTACCAAGCAATAATAATCAGGGGAAAAATATTCATATCAATTGTGGCAATTATCACGTCCACATAATTTAATGGTGGCAATTATCACATCCACATAATTCATTCGAGGAATGTTTTGCTTGTGTCTATCTCGTCAAACATTTATAAAAGCATTTCATGTATTTGCAGTTCAAAATGTATTTCAAAAGCATTTAATAAAGCAGTTGTAAAAGTAGCGCATGTATTCTCAGTCCCAAAAATGTAAAGAGTAAAAGGGAATCAAATGAACTCACGCATATAAATATTGTAAAACAGTAAATAAAGCATTTGCATGTATTCTCAGCCCAAAAAATATAAAGAGTAAAAGGGAGCAAATGAACTCACGCATATAAATATTGTAAAACAGTAAATAAAGCATTTGCATGTATTCTCAGCCCAAAAACATAAAGAGTAAAAGGGAGCAAATGAACTCACGTAATGTATTTTGTAGTAAAAATACATATGACGATATCGAACAAGTGTAGGGTTGGGCCTTGGATTCACGAACCTATATTATTCATATGTATATTAATACATATATTTGTAATCGAACAATTTCATATATTATATATATATTTAATTTGTGTACATATTCAAAAGATTATTATTTATATAATTTTATTAATATATATAACTTATTATTTTAAAAGTACCTTATTTGTTATATGTAATTATCTATATATAGATTGTTAATATGGTTAATCTTAGTATTTGTGTTTACATAGTAATAATGATAATGCTTATATTTGTCGTTAATAAATATAATATTAATGATAACTAATACTTAAATGATAAAATTCATAATGACAATTACATTAATAATGTTACTAATAATAGCAATAATGTTCATTTTGCTTGTAATCATGATAATAATAATACTAATTATAATCCTAATAATATTTGGTATAATATCATTAATAAATTATAACAATAACAATAATAACAATAACAACATTAATAATAATAATAATAATAATGATAATGGAAATAAAATCAAAGTGTATACCCTTCAAAATGCTTTTCTAAAAAAATTGCCCCAGACGAGGCTCGAACTCGCTACCTCCCGCTCACCCGTCACTTCCTTTAACCAGCTGGGCTGTGCCTATTTTCTGTTTTAAAACAGAAACTGTTTTCATAAAACCTGTTTTATTTGTGTCTACTTTGTAGAGACCCGTCCTAATCCATCCGGACGAAGTCCACATCGATTATAAACGATTCACAATAGTTGATTACATCGCGAGGTACTTGACCTCTATATGATACATTTTACAAACATTGCATTCATTTTTAGAAGACAACTTTCATTTCATCGTAAGTTGACAGACATGTATACCATTTCATAATATATCTAAACTATAAATGACTTGATAATATTCTTGATGAACTCAATGACTCGAATGCAACGTCTTTTGAAATATGTGATGAATGACTCCAAGTAATATCTCTAAAATGAGCAAATGCACAGCGGAAGATTTCTTTCGTACCTGAGAATAAACATGCTATCAAGTGTCAACCAAAAGGTTGGTGAGTTCATTAGTTTAACATAAATAATCATTTCCAATATTTTAATAGACCACAAGATTTCATATTTCCCTTTCTCATAAACATTCGTCCCATGCATAGAGACAAAAATATCATTCATATGGATTGAACACCTGGTAACCGACATTCACAATATGCTTATAAGAATATCCCCATCATTCCGGGATCCTCCTTTGGACATGAAATAAATTTCAAAGTACTAAAGCATCCGGTACTTTGGATGGGGCTTGTTGGGCCCGATAGATCTATCTTTAGAGTTCGCGTCAATTAGGGTGTCTGTTCCCTAATTCTTAGATTACCAGACTAAAAAGGGGCATATTCGGTTTAATAATCCAGCCATAGAATGTAGTTTCATTTACTCGTGTCTATTTCGTAAAACAGTTATAAAAGCAACGCATGTATTCTCAGCCCAAAAATATAAAGGGTAAAAAGGCAAATGAAACTCACCACACTGTATTTTGTAGTAAAAATACATATAACGTCATTTAACAAGAGTAGGGTTGACCTCGGATTCACGAACCTATATCATTTGTATATATATTAAAACATATACTCGTAAACGACTAAATCTTTATATTATTTTTAATAATATACTTGTTAAATTATTTGTTATATAAATATAGATATATTGATTTATCTATTTTATTTAACTAGCGTTTATCTTTCATTATCACATATTAGTAGTAATAATTTATATTAGAGTTCATATAAAAAAATATATATGAATATATTAATTTACATATTATATATATAGTCTAGTTATTATATTGTTAATATGTAACAAACTCGTCCCACATCGGTGGGAGAGGAAAACAAAGCACTCCTTATAAAGGTGTGGATACCTCTTCTGGTATGACGCGTTTTGAGGGTGTTTACCCGAGAAGCAAATCCGTGAGGTAGAAGTGCGATCCGGGGTTGTACTCGTACGCGGGTAGCCCGTCGGTGATCGGCTTGTGTCCAAAGCGGACAATATCATACTACGGGCTGATGGTGATGTTACTTATGGTATCAGAGCTGGGGCCCGCATCGATGTGCACTGCGGGGACGCAGTGTCCCGAAGGGGGGGAGAGTTGTAACAAACTCGTCCCACATCGGTGGGAGAGGAAAACAATGAAATGTCCCGTTCTTATTGATTAAAAACGTTCCATATTAATTGATTTCGTTGCGAGGTTTTGACCTCTATATGAGACGTTTTTCAAAGACTGCATTCATTTTTAAAACAAACCATAACCTTTATTTCATAAATAAAGGTTTAAAAAGCTTTACGTAGATTATCAAATAATGATAATCTAAAATATCCTGTTTACACACGACCATTACATAATGGTTTACAATACAAATATGTTACAACAAAATAAGTTTCTTGAATGCAGTTTTTACACAATATCATACAAGCATGGACTCCAAATCTCGTCCTTATTTAAGTATGCGACAGCGGAAGCTCTTAATAATCACCTGAGAATAAACATGCTTAAAACGTCAACAAAAATGTTGGTGAGTAATAGGTTTAACCTATATATCAAATCATAATAATAGACCACAAGATTTCATATTTCAATACACATCCCATACATAGAGATAAAAATCATTCATATGGTGAACACCTGGTAACCGACATTAACAAGATGCATATATAAGAATATCCCCATCATTCCGGGACACCCTTCGGATATGATATAAATTTCGAAGTACTAAAGCATCCAGTACTTTGGATGGGGCTTGTTGGGCCCAATAGATCTATCTTTAGGATTCGCGTCAATTAGGGTGTCTGTTCCCTAATTCTTAGATTACCAGACTTAATAAAAAGGGGCATATTCGATTTCGATAATTCAACCATAGAATGTAGTTTCACGTACTTGTGTCTATTTTGTAAATCATTTATAAAACCTGCATGTATTCTCATCCCAAAAATATTAGATTTTAAAAGTGGGACTATAACTCACTTTCACAGATTTTTACTTCGTCGGGAAGTAAGACTTGGCCACTGGTTGATTCATGAACCTATAACAATATATACATATATATCAAAGTATGTTCAAAATATATTTACAACACTTTTAATATATTTTGATGTTTTAAGTTTATTAAGTCAGCTGTCCTCGTTAGTAACCTACAACTAGTTGTCCACAGTTAGATGTACAGAAATAAATCGATAAATATTATCTTGAATCAATCCACGACCCAGTGTATACGTATCTCAGTATTGATCACAACTCAAACTATATATATTTTGGAATCAACCTCAACCCTGTATAGCTAACTCCAACATTCACATATAGAATGTCTATGGTTGTTCCGAAATATATATAGATGTGTCGACATGATAGGTCAAAACATTGTATACGTGTCTATGGTATCTCAAGATTACATAATATACAATACAAGTTGATTAACTTATGGTTGGAATAGATTTGTTACCAATTTTCACGTAGCTAAAATGAGAAAAATTATCCAATCTTGTTTTACCCATAACTTCTTCATTTTAAATCCGTTTTGAGTGAATCAAATTGCTATGGTTTCATATTGAACTATATTTTATGAATCTAAACAGAAAAAGTATAGGTTTATAGTCGGAAAAATAAGTTACAAGTCGTTTTTGTAAAGGTAGTCATTTCAGTCGAAAGAACGACGTCTAGATGACCATTTTAGAAAACATACTTCCACTTTGAGTTTAACCATAATTTTTGGATATAGTTTCATGTTCATAATAAAAATCATTTTCTCAGAATAACAACTTTTAAATCAAAGTTTATCATAGTTTTTAATTAACTAACCCAAAACAGCCCGCGGTGTTACTACGACGGCGTAAATCCGGTTTTACGGTGTTTTTCGTGTTTCCAGGTTTTAAATCATTAAGTTAGCATATCATATAGATATAGAACATGTGTTTAGTTGATTTTAAAAGTCAAGTTAGAAGGATTAACTTTTGTTTGCGAACAAGTTTAGAATTAACTAAACTATGTTCTAGTGATTACAAGTTTAAACCTTCGAATAAGATAGCTTTATATGTATGAATCGAATGATGTTATGAACATCATTACTACCTTAAGTTCCTTGGATAAACCTACTGGAAAAGAGAAAAATTGATCTAGCTTCAACGGATCCTTGGATGGCTCGAAGTTCTTGAAGCAGAATCATGACACGAAAACAAGTTCAAGTAAGATCATCACTTGAAATAAGATTGTTATAGTTATAGAAATTGAACCAAAGTTTGAATATGATTATTACCTTGTATTAGAATGATAACCTACTGTAAGAAACAAAGATTTCTTGAGGTTGGATGATCACCTTACAAGATTGGAAGTGAGCTAGCAAACTTGAAAGTATTCTTGATTTTATGTAACTAGAACTTGTAAAATATATGAAGAACACTTAGAACTTGAAGATAGAACTGGAGAGAGATCAATTAGATGAAGAAAATTGAAGAATGAAAGTGTTTGTAGGTGTTTTTGGTCGTTGGTGTATGGATTAGATATAAAGGATATGTAATTTTGTTTTCATGTAAATAAGTCATGAATGATTACTCATATTTTTGTAATTTTATGAGATATTTCATGCTAGTTGCCAAATGATGGTTCCCACATGTGTTAGGTGACTCACATGGGCTGCTAAGAGCTGATCATTGGAGTGTATATACCAATAGTACATACATCTAAAAGCTGTGTATTGTACGAGTACGAATACGGGTGCATACGAGTAGAATTGTTGATGAAACTGAACGAGGATGTAATTGTAAGCATTTTTGTTAAGTAGAAGTATTTTGATAAGTGTATTGAAGTCTTTCAAAATTGTATAAATACATATTAAAACACTACATGTATATACATTTTAACTGAGTCGTTAAGTCATCGTTAGTCGTTACATGTAAGTGTTGTTTTGAAACCTTTAGGTTAACGATCTTGTAAAATGTTGTTAACCCAATGTTTATAATATCAAATGAGATTTTAAATTATTATATTATCATGATATTATCATGTATGAATATCTCTTAATATGATATATATACATTAAATGTCTTTACAACTATAATCGTTACATATATGTCTCGTTTAAAAATCATTAAGTTAGTAGTCTTGTTTTTACATATGTAGTTCATTGTTAATATACTTAATGATATGTTTACTTATCATAGTATCATGTTAACTATATATATATATCCATATATATGTCATCATATAGTTTTTACAAGTTTTAACGTTCGTGAATCACCGGTCAACTTGGGTGGTCAATTGTCTATATGAAACAAATTTCAATTAATCAAGTCTTAACAAATTTGATTGCTTAACATGTTGGAAACATTTAATCATGTAAATATCAATCTCAATTAATATATATAAACATGGAAAAGTTCGGGTCACTACAAACAAAGCACTCCTTATAAGGGTGTGGATACCTCTTCTGGTATGACGCGTTTTGAGGGTGTTTACCCGAGAAGCAAATCCGTGAGGTAGAAGTGCGATCCGGGGTTGTACTCGTGCGCGGGTAGCCCGTCGGTGATCGGCTTGTGTCCAAAGCGGACAATATCATACTACGGGCTGATGGTGATGTTACTTAATAATAAAATTATAGTGATATGTGATTTTAATATTCTGTAATGTATTTTTTTTATATAAAACTATTTATTTGTAGTATTATTAATAATAATAACTATGAATATAACAATTTTACTACTAATGATAATAATGATAATAAGTTTAATTATAACCATACTAATAGTCATAATACCAATAATAATGATTTTTATTACTATTGCTTTTGTTGATAATAACAATACTTATAAAGATATCAATGATATTAATATTTCTAATACTTGTAAATCTAAATATGATAACAATATTAATAGTAATTATAATACTTAATAATAGTGATACTAATAATACTAGTTATACTAATATCCATATTCTAACATTAGTAATAACAATAATTTTTGTTAATCATTTTAATATTATTGATAATAATAATAGTAACACTGATAATAACAATAATAATAATAATAATAAAAGTAATAATAATAATAATAATAATAATAATAATAATAATAATAATAATAATAATAATAATAATAATATAATAGAAATGAACTACCTTTAAAAAATCGAGAAAAACATAAATGCTTTCGTCTAGGCTCGAACCCGTGACCTCCTGTTAACCCGAACCACACACAAACCATTCCTCTAACTGCTCCTTTCGTGATTAAATTCCCAGATAAATTTTATTTATCTATATTATGTTTTTTTTATATATACGGGATCCAATATAAGATCAATGGGCTTCGGCCCAATTAAAACTACAATCCAAGAAGCCCGTATGACTTATTAAAAAGGGATCTGTAGCAGCAATCACACATAGCGGTGTGTTCATCGACTCTCACAGCAACTACGACTCCCAACTTTCAGTTTTGATGACAGAAGCAGAAACAGGAACGTGATTATCATTAATAATCGAGTACTAGGAAGTTATAGCAACAATCAATCGATCAAGTGCAGGTATTTGGTTCAATTAAAATTCGGTCGACTTTTTCTTCATCTTATTTGACTTCAAAATTCAACATCAATTGAAAGAATTAAAGATTAGAAACTTACAGATAGTTCGAGTATATGATTCCTAACATATCTGTATTTTTAGATTATGATGATTGATCCTGATTCGAGCTATTGCATAAAACTTGTCGTGAACAGGATAACCGAGCTCGTTCCTTACTTTCGGTTTGGTTCTTCAATTAATAGCAGTTGAAATAGTGATAATTGATAAGGATGATAGATGTCGATTGTATTTCTTATGAGCCCGAACTAAACGATTCGTTATAATAGCCTCAGAATTTTTACGGATTGATTGAGCATGGAGAAAAACAAAAAAATGTAAAGGAGATAAAGACTGGAAACAGATTATGAAAAAAAATATATACCACTTGCTTGTGATGTTTTTAACAATATTAGAGACAGGATTTGATCGCCAGTTGTTGTGTAGTGCCAATTTACAGTTGATGTTTTGTCATACGCAGAAGAAAACGAGGGAAGAAAAAGGATAGTAGACAGTGATGTATATCAAATCCATTCATTCGATTTTATAATTTTTTTTATACAATTGATATTAATAGTTTGTTAAATATATTAATGATAATACTGAATATTTATTAATAATAAAATACTAATAATAATAAATAAATAAAATAATTTATAATATCAATGTTCATAATAATAATAATAGTAGTAATAAGATTAATAACAATAACATCGAAATAATACAAATAATAATAAGAATAATGTTAAAATTAATAAAATACTGATAACAAAAAAAATTATAAATAAAAATGATAATTTTTAGTAAATATACAATTAAAAATCATAATAATAACTATATTATAAATTTTACTACTATATAAAATAGTATTGATATTAATAATGATAACAATAAAATTAGTATAATACTGTAATCATTTAAACGTATCAACTTTCGTATTTATATATATATTACCTTGAAAATATTAATATAACTATTACTGATTTCAAAACTAATAATATTGATATTAATAATAACGATGAAAGTAATAATACTATTTGTAGTATAACAATTATATTTTTAATTTCTAATTACATTTAATATATTAATACCAAAATTTATCAATTATATCATAGTTACTAATTATATAATATATAATTTCATATTTATACACTATACATATTATAATATTTATACATAAAAATCAAATATATTTAAATATAGATTCATTTTAAATTATATCCTAATTATTTTGTATTCTATTTACATATTTGATTCTAAAGATTAGGTTGTATTATTTCAATTTATTTATATATATTTATTATATATATATATATATATATATACATATATATATACACATTTATTAATAATGATATTAACATGGATAATTATAATTATAATATTAATAATAATAATAACATAGCAAATCAAATGTATAAATCTTATATTATAATATTTAGTAATATTTAATGGTACTGAGATTAAATAATAATAATAATGTATATAATAATAATATAACAACTAGAATTAACTTGTAATTACATATAATATATTACCAATTCGTTATTCCATATCTATACACGCATAAATGTTCATGAATCGTCGGGAATAGTCACAGGTAAATGAACATATGAACATAGTTCCAAAGTTTTCGAGACTCAATATTACAGATTTTGCTTATCGCGTCGGAAACATATAAAGATTAAAGTTTAAATTTGATCGGAAATTTCCGGGTCATCACAGTACCTACCCGTTAAAGAAATTTCATCCCGAAATTTGATCGAGGTCGTCATGGCTAACTATAAAAATGTTCTCATGACGAATATGAGGTGATAATAGAGTTTTATCATCATTGAGTAATATAGATAAAACAATTTGATTATACGAAGAGTATAAGTGAAGCTATCGCAAGAGAGTGAAATGAGTAAATGTAGAATCGTTTTATCCGATGACATAGTTATGACTGATTTACGGAATTCGTGGGATTTAAAGAAAATCTTTGTAATAAGATTTGGTTCTTCGGCGATTTAGAAAAATCAGGATCTTCTTTGATTAAATGTAATAATCTGTTTCGATTGCTCTATCGGATATTTCACTATAAATCCACTCCCTTCGCTTCCTTATTTCCATATCTCACATCTTCTATTCTTTCTCCTTAATTCATACTTTAAAACATTCATCAATATGCTCCATCTCGTTTTGATCCCTGATATACTTCTGACCTTCATATATGTCATTCTTCTCTTTCATCTACCATCGGAGGATTTTATTTACTTCTACTATTATCTTAGGGTTATAGTGTTATTAATTTTTCCGTGTCTTTATGTTGCAATACGTATTGATATACACGGTTTGTAAATTATGTGTTGTTGTCGAGATTTATATCTTTCCTTATTTTTCGAAGTCCATGCTTCTATTTCCTGTAATCATTATCATCCACAGTTAATGCCCTCTCCTATTTGCTGCGGTTTATACCCCCATTTACCCTTTGAAGCTTCATTCTTTCGTTTCCTCTTCTTGCCATTAAGCATCGCATGTAATGGTCCAGAATTCATATGTATGAAGTTTTGGATGTACATAGTTAATGTTCTAAGAATGAAATCGTAATGACACGGTCTTGATTTGGTAAATTACCAGAATATCAGGAAAGATAGAACTATCAATAAAATATGTTCTTGCTATATTTAGAGATTAGATAAAATGTAAGAGTCGTGTAACATGGTACATGATGATGGTACTGTGAATCATCACGTTTCATTAGAGACTCAGCATGAATTACTGTAATATAATCACGTTGATCAAGTGTCATTATATTATACTAACTCATGCATCAGTTCCCAACGCTACTTCAAAACATTAATATTTTAAATTCGAATTTCTCAGAATTTAGAAACTAAAAAAAAAATAGTTTTCTTTCTGATTTAACATTGATATCGAGGAGAGATAATTGATTGTAGATAAGAATGGCTATGAAAATATCTTCAGAAATATCGAGGATATTTATAATGGAAGATACGATAATATCTTTGAATATCTAAGATCAGAGGATGATGGAAACTATTATCCGCAATGGTTTAGAGTAAGGAGCAAGATATTTGCTAAAGACTTCAGCATACATTGAATCAATTGGATTCTTTGAAGTCAAACTTATTCTTTGTGATTTGTCCACGGCTTCCTTCATAGTTTCGCATAATCTGATTTTCGGTATTAAATTTTTCT
Organism: Rutidosis leptorrhynchoides; assembly: GCF_046630445.1. Taxonomy (NCBI): domain Eukaryota; kingdom Viridiplantae; phylum Streptophyta; class Magnoliopsida; order Asterales; family Asteraceae; genus Rutidosis; species Rutidosis leptorrhynchoides. The sequence continues at coordinate 276,685,371 of NC_092339.1, read as the reverse complement.
CTTAAGTTTTTTTTTTCCAACCTTCCATTCCATTTTATCAAACTTTTGGCCGTTTAGACCATCTCCAATTTTGCTGTTTCCTCTACATTTAATGCTACCATAACTGAATCGTCGGTTGTCAATCCGAGGTGGTTTCAAATGAATTGTGTTTTTAGATGATTAAACACTGATGGCAATATGGTGGAATATAAAAGGTTCTCCGGTAACAATAAAAGAGCACGCAATTATATTAAGATTATAATAAGGTTGTTTCGAACGAAAAGTCAAAGTTGAATTGCTGGAGCTGTGACAAAATTCGCTACTTTGAAAGGAATTACCAAGTTATTTTGGGTAATATTAACATTAAAGGAATTAGCACAGATACGGGTTTAACGTTTTACTCAAGTTCTGAGTGTTTTCAGGTGCATAACTATATGCGTCAATCTCTTCTTCCATAGATGAAGTGCGGTTGGTTCATACTCTCGATTGAGGTGTTTTCAAGAATCATGAAAGGTTTGAACGTAGATTGTAATTGTCAAAATACAAATGAGGTTTAAGATGAAATCAAGTGGCAAACTTGAAGACTTGTTTAGTTTCATATATTATAATCAATATTTTAATTCATTTTTAATTGTCCAGTGTTATTAGTCCACAGTCGATAGTCCATAGTTGACAGTCCAATAATTCATATATAGTTTAATATATAATATTCAAATTAATTAATACGTATCGTGACCCGTGTACATGTCTCAAACTTGATCACAACTCAAATTATATATATTATTGTAGAATTAACCTCAACCCTGTATAGAGAACTCGTTCATTACTGCATATAGAGTGTCTATGGTTATTCCAAATAATATATATAAATGCGTCGATATGATATGTCAAAACCTTGTATACGTGTCCCGATATTTAAAGTGCGTACAATAAATAACAGAAATTAAATAACAATAAATAAAGTGCGTAAAGTAAATAACAGAAATTAAATAACGAAAAATAAAATTGCGATAATTAAATTGCGATAAATAAACTGTGATAAATAAAATGTAATCAGTTAGCTAGGAACAATTAGCTAGGAACAGTTAGCGTGGATTCTTAACAAAATTCCTCATAGTTAATTTGTCGGTTTCTAACAAATTTTATTTTGTCAAATGTTTTCTTCATTATGCCACTTGTTGGATTCTGATAGGTCAAAATCCAAATATGAAATTGAATGAAAATTGGTTATTCTGTGGTGAATGGGTTCGTATATCTGTGGATGTAAGTAGGATAGTAAACGACTGTTAAATCAGCTTCGAAGAATGTACAACGTAACTTATTAATGTGAAATCTGAATATTCCTCGGGTATTACCTACCCGTTAAAATATTTTTCACCATTAACAATTTGTACAGAAGAATTCTAAATTAGAATCTTTATGAAAACATATATACATATATATTTTCTTCAGGTGTAATCATGGATTTAATGAGTCATTATGATATTAAGCTCATTTGATTTACCATTAGAACAAGAATATATAATCTCTAAAACATTGGAGATTACATAATCGCCATGTCAAACGAAGATAAATGATGTAGAATGATTTGCAGATTGATGATTATGCTCGAGGTACATAATGAGATGTTGAGGTGTGAGATGTTGAACTTGGGTAGTTGGTGGTACTGGTATTGATGTTGATGGTACTGTTGGTGCCGTTGATGTTGCTGAAGCTGGTACGTTTTGCATCATATTTTTCAAGGCTAAAACTCGAGCGCATAGTTCGTTGACTTCTTACTTTGGGATGATTGTCGGTAAGAATGGGCGAATGAATAAGATCTAGAATTCGAGATAGTATATAATCATGATGAGGTACTTTGGAAATGAGAGAGAAAATGGTGTTTCCGATAGATTTGCCGGTAAGTGCTTCGAGTTCTTCACCAAGAGGTGAATTCGGTTGGTGGAAGGGATCGCCTTCTTTGCGTCTCCATTGATTAAGTCGACTACGAACCCATCAGATGACTTGGTTGATTCATTATTGTGACGCTGCTTTTGGAGCTTAAGTGAACATCCACGTCGGAATAGATGTCGGAATAACTATCGAAATAGTTATCAAAATCTGAGGGACTCGAACTGGTTGAGGGATTCATCTCGTACGATCAGATGAAGGATTTTCGATAAGAAATAGATTATAGGATGTAGATTAGTATCATGCAATACATAATTTACATATGCATATATAATACTAAAATCCCATAAGTTACGAAGGAATCTACGGAACTGTCAGGCAAAGGTAACAATAACAGATACGCTAAGATATAAATTTATCTATACACTGTCTATGCAATAGAGGTAGTAAGACGTGTCTAGACTTTAAGTATGATAAGCAAATAATTTTCGACACTAATGATAAGCAAAACTTTTGACATGCAGACATGGTCGAAGTCCAGACTCACTAATGCATCCTAACGACTATTAGTTAGACACGCTAATGCAAGACCTGGTTCGCTAAGACCACCACTCTGATACCAACTGTAGAGACACGTCCTAATCCATTCGGACGAAGTCCACATCGATTATAAACGATTCACAACAGTTGATTACATCGCGAGATACTTGACCTATATATGATACATTTTACAAACATTGCATTCATTTTTAAAAGACAACTTTCATTTCATCGTAAGTTGACAGACATGCATACAATTTCAAAATATATATAAACTATAAACGACTTGATAATATTCGTGATGAACTCAATGACTCGAATGCAACGTCTTTTGAAATATGTCATGAATGACGCCAAGTAATATCTCTAAAATGAGCAAATGCACAGCGAAAGATTTCTTTCGTACCTGAGAATAAACATGCTATCAAGTGTCAACCAAAAGGTTGGTGAGTTCATTAGTTTAACATAAATAATCATTTCCAATATTTTAATAGACCACAAGATTTCATATTTCCCTTTCTCATAAATATACGTCTCATGCATAGAGACACAAATATCATTCATATGGATTGAACACCTGGTAACCGACATTCACAATATGCATATAAGAATATCCCCATCATTCTGGGATCCTCCTTCGGACATGATATAAATTTCAAAGTACTAAAGCATCCGGTACTTTGGATGGGGCTTGTTGGGCCCGATAGATCTATCTTTAGAGTTCGCGTCAATTAGGGTGTCTGTTCCCTAATTCTTAGATTACCAGACTAAAAAGGGGCATATTCGGTGTAATAATCCAGCCATAGAATGTAGTTTCATTTACTCGTGTCTATTTCGTAAAACAGTTATAAAAGCAGCGCATGTATTCTCAGCCCAAAAATATAAAGGGTAAAAAGGTAAATGAAACTCACCACACTGTATTTTTGTAGTAAAAATACATATAACGTCATTTAACAAGAGTAGTGTTGACCTCGAATTCACGAACCTATATCATTTGTATATATATTAAAACATATACTCGTAAACGACTAAATCTTTATATTATTTTTAATAATATACTTGTTAAATTATTTGTTATATAAATATAGATATATTGATTTATCTATTTTATTTAACTAGCGTTTATCTTTCATTATCACATATTAGTAGTAATAATTTATATTAGAGTTCATATAAAAAAATATACATGAATATATTAATTTACATATTATATGTATAGTCTATTTATTATATTGTTAATAATAAAATTATAGAGATATGTGATTTTAATATTCTGTAATGTATTTTTTTTATATAAAACTATTTATTTGTAGTAATATTAATAATAATAACTATGAATATAACAATTTTACTACTAATGATAATAATGATAATAAGTTTAATTATAACCATACTAATAGACATAATACCAATAATAATGATTTTTATTACTATTGCTTTTGTTGATAATAACAATACTTATAAAGATATCAATGATATTAATATTTCTAATACTTGTAAATCTAAATATGATAACAATATTAATAGTAATTATAATACTTAATAATAGTGATACTAATAATACTAGTTTTACTAATATCCATATTCTAACATTAGTAATAACAATAATTTTTGTTAATCATTTTAATATTAATGATAATAATAATAGTAACACTAATAATAACAATAATAATAATAATAATAATAATAATAATAATAATAATAATAATAATAATAATAATAATAATAATAATAATAATAATAATAATAATAATAATAATAATAATAATCATAATAATAATAATAATAATAATAATAATAATAATAATAATAATAATAATAATAATAATAATAATAATAATAATAATAGAAATGAACTACCTTTAAAATATCGAGAAAAAAATAAATGCTTTCGTCTAGGCTCGAACCCGTGACCTCCTGTTAACCCGAATCACACACAAACCATTCCTCTAACTGCTCCTTTCCTGATTAAATTCCCAGATAAATTTTATTTATCTATATTATGTTTTTTTTATACGGGATCCAATATAAGATCAATGGGCTTCGGCCCAATTAAAACTACAATCCAAGAAGCCCGTATGACTTATTAAAAAGGGATCTGTAGCAGCAATCACACATAGCGCTGTGTTCATCGACTCTCACAGCAACCACGACTCCCAACTTTCGGTTTTGATGACAGAAGCAGAAATAGGAACGTGATTATCATTAATAATCGAGTACTAGGAAGTTATAGCAACAATCAATCGATCAAGTGCTGGTATTTGGTTCAATTAAAATTCGGTCAACTTTTTCTTCATCTTCTTTGAGTTTGAAATTCAACATCAATTGAAAGAATTAAAGATTAGAAACTTACAGATAGTTCGAGTATATGGTTCCTAACATATATGTATTTTTAGATTGTGATGATTGATCCTGATTCGAGCTATTGCAAAAAACTTGTCGTGAACAGGATAACCGAGCTCGTTCCTTACTTTCAGTTTGGTTCTTCAATTAATAGCAGTTGAAATAGTGATAATTGATAAGGATTATAGATGTCGATTGTATTTCTTATGAGCCCGAACTAAACGATTCGTTATAATAGCCTCAGAATTTTTACGGATTGATTGAGCAGGGAGAAAAACAAAAAAATATAAAGGAGATAAAGACTGGAAACAGATTATGAAAAAAAAATATATACCACTTGCTTGTGATGTTTTTAACAATATTAGAGACAGGATTTGATCGCCAGTTGTTGTGTAGTGCTAATTTACAGTTGATGTTTTGTCATACGCAGAAGAAAACGAGGGAAGAAAAAGGATAGTAGACAGTGATATATATCAACTCCATTCATTCGATTTTATAATTTTTTTTATACAATTGATATTAATAGTTTGTTAAATATATTAATGATAATATTGAATATTTATTAATAATAAAATACTAATAATAATAAATAAAAATAATAATTTATAATATCAATGTACATAATAATAATAAAAGTAGTAATAAGATTAATAACAATAACATTGAAATAATACAAATAATAATAAGAATAATGTTAAAAGTAATAAAATACTGATAACAAAAAAAATTATAAATAAAAATGATAATTTTTAGTAAATATACAATTAAAAATCATAATAATAACTAAATTATAAATTTTACTACTATATATAATAGTATTGATATTAATAATGATAACAATAAAATTAGTATAATACTGTAATCATTTAAACGTCTCAACTTTCGTATTTATATATATATATATTACCTTGAAAATATTAATATAACTATTACTGATTTCAAAACTAATAATATTGATATTAATAATAACGATGAAAGTAATAATACTATTTGTAGTATAACAATTATATTTTTAATTTCTAATTACATTTAATATATTAATACCAAAATTTATCAATTATATCATAGTTACTAATTATATAATATATAATTGCATATTTATACACTATACATATTATAATATTTATACATAAAAATCAAATATATTTAAATATAGATTCATTTTAAATTATATCCTAATTATTTTGTATTTTATTTACATATTTGATTCTAAAGATTAGGTTATATTATTTCAATTTATTTATATATATTTATTATATATATATACATATATATATACACATTTATTAATAATGATATTAACATGGATAATTATAATTATAATATTAATAATAACAATAACATAGCAAATCAAATGTATAAATCTTATATTATAATATTTAGTAATATTTAATGGTACCGAGATTAAATAATAATGTATATAATAATAATATAACAACTAGAAGTAACTTGTAATTACATATAATATATTGCCAATTCATTATTCCATATCTATACACGCATAAATGTTCGTGAATCGTCGGGAATAGTCACAGGGTAAATGAACATATGAACATAGTTCCAAAGTTTTCGAGACTCAATATTACAGATTTTGCTTATCACGTCGGAAACATATAAAGATTAAAGTTTAAATTTGATCGGAAATTTCCGGGTCATCACAGTACCTACCCGTTAAAGAAATTTCATCCCGAAATTTGATCGAGGTCGTCATGGCTAACTATAAAAATGTTCTCATGATGAATATGAGGTGATAATAGAGTTTTATCATCATTGAGTAATATAGATAAAACAATTTGATTATACGAAGAGTATAAGTGAAGCTATCTCAAGAGAGTGAAATGCGTAAATGTAGAATCGTTTTATCTGATGACGTAGTTATGACTGATTTCCGGAATTCGTGGGATTTAAAGAAAATCATTGTAATAAGATTTGGTTCTTCGGCGATTTAGAAAATCAGGATCTTCTTTGATTAAATGTAATAATCTGTTTTGTTTGCTCTGTCGGATATTTCACTATAAATCCATCCCCTTCGCTTCCTTATTTCCATATATCACATCTTCTATTCTTTCTCCTTAATTCATACTTTAAAACATTCATCAACATGCTCCATCTCGTTTTGATCCCTGATATACTTCTGACCTTCATATCTGTCATTCTTCTCTTTCATCTACCACCGGAGGATTTTATTTACTTCTACTATTATCTTGGGGTTATAGTGTTATTAATTTTCCCGTGTCTTTACGTAGCAATACGTATTGATATACACGGTTTGTAAATTATGTGTTGTTGTCGAGATTTATATCTTTCCTTATTTTTCGAAGTCCATGCTTCTGTTTTCTGTAATCATTGTCATCCACAGTTAATGCCCTCTCCTATTTGCTGCGGTTTATACCTCCATTTACCCTTTGAAGCTTCATTCTTTCGTTTCCTCTTCTTGCCATTAAGCATCGCATGTAATGGTCCAGAATTCGTATGTATGAAGTTTTGGATGCACATAGTTAATGTTCTAAGAATGAAATCGTAATGACACGGTCTTGATTTGGTAAATTACCAGAATATCAGGAAAGATAGAACTATCAAGAAAATATGTTCTTGGTATATTTGGAGATTAGATAAAATGAAAGAGTCATGTAACATGGTACATGATGATGGTACTGTGAATCATCACGTTTCACTAGAGACTCAGCATGAATTACTGTAATATAATCACGTTGATCAAGTGTCATTATATTATACTAACTCATGCATCAGTTCCCAACGCTACTTCAAAACATTCATATTTTAAATTCGAATTTCTCAGAATTTAAAAACTAAAAAAAAAAATAGTTTTCTTTCTGATTTAACATTGATATCACGGAGAGATAATTGATTGTAGATAAGAATAGCTATGAAAATATCTTCAGAAATATCGAGGATATTTATAATGAAAGATACGATAATATCTTTGAATATCTAAGATCAGAGGATGATGGAAACTATTGTCCGCAATGGTTTAGAGTAAGGAGCAAGATATTTGCTAAAGACTTCAGCATACATTGAATCAATTGGATTCTTTGAAGTCAAACTTATTCTTTGTGATTTTTCCACGGCTTCCTTCATAGTTTCGCATAATCTGCTTTTCGGTATTAAATTTTTCTCTTAAGTTTTTTTTTCCAACCTTCCATTCCATTTTATCAAACTTTTAGCCGTTTAGACCATCTCCAATTTTGCTGTTTCCTCTGCATTTAATGCTACCATAACTGAATCGTCGGTTGTCAATCCGAGATGGTTTCAAATGAATTGTGTTTTTAGATGATTAAACACTGATGGCAATATGGTGGAATATAAAAGGTTCCCCGGTAACAATAAAAGAGCATGCAATTATATTAAGATTATAATAAGGTTGTTTCGAACGAAAAGTCGAAGTTGACTTGCTGGAGCTGTGACAAAATTCGCTACTTTGAAAGGAATTACCAAGTTATTTTGGGTAATATTAACATTAAAGGAATTAGCACAGATACGGGTTTAACGTTTTACTCAGGTTCCGAGTGTTTTCAGGTGCATAACTATATGCGTCAATCTCTTCTTCCGTAGATGAAGTGCGGTTGGTTCATACTCTCGATTGAGGTGTTTTCAAGAATCATGAAAGGTTTGAACGTAGATTGTAATTGTCAAAATACAAATGAGGTTTAAGATGAAATCAAGTGGCAAACTTGAAGAATTGTTTAGTTTCATATATTATAATCAATATTTTAATTCATTTTTAATTGTCCAATGTTATTAGTCCACAGTCTATAGTCCATAGTTGACAGTCCAATAATTCATATATAGTTTAATATATAATATTCGAATTAATTAATACGTATCGTGACCCGTGTACATGTCTCAGACTCGATCACAACTCAAATTATATATATATTGTAGAATTAACCTCAACCCTGTATAGAGAACTCGTTCATTACTGCATATAGAGTGTGTATGGTTATTCCAAATAATATATATAAATGCGTCGATATGATATGTTAAAACCTTGTATACGTGTCCCGATATTTAAAGTGCGTACAATAAATAACAGAAATTAAATAATGATAAATAAAGTGCGTAAAGTAAATAACAGAAATTAAATAACGATAAATAAAATTGCGATAATTAAATTGCGATAAATAAACTGCGATAAATAAAATGTAATCAGTTAGCTAGGAACAATTAGCTAGGAACAGTTAGCTTGGATTCTTAACAAAATTCCTCATAGTTAATTTGTCGGTTTCAAACAAATTTTATTTTGTCAAATGTTTTCTTCATTATGCCACTTGTTGGATTCTGATAGGTCAAAATTCAAATATAAAATTGAATGAAAATGGTTATTCTGTGGTGAACGGGTTCGTATATCTGTGGATGTAAGTAGGATAGTAAACAACAGTTGAATCAGCTTCGAAGAATGTACAGTGTAACTTATTAATGTGAAATCTGAATATTCCTCGGCTATTACCTACCCGTTAAAATATTTTTCACCATTAACAGTTTGTACAAAAGAATTGTAAATTACAATCTTTATGAAAACATATATACATATATATTTTCTTCAGATGTAATCATGGATTTAATGAGTCATTATGATATTAAGCTCATTTTATTTACCGTTAGAACAAGAATATATAATCTCTAAAACATTGGAGATTACATAATCGCCATGTCAAACGAAGATAAATGATGTAGAATGATTTGCAGATTGATGATTATGCTCGAGGTACATAATGAGATGTTGAGGTGTGAGATGTTGAACTTGGGTAGTTGGTGGTACTGGTATTGATGTTGATGGTACTGTTGGTGCCGTTGATGTTGCTGAAGCTGGTACGTTTTGCACCATATTTTTCAAGGCTAAAACTCGGCCGCATAGTTCGTTGACTTCTTACTCCGGGATGATTGTCGGTAAGAATGGGCGAATGAATAAGATCTAGAATTCGAGATAGTATATAATCATGATGAGGTACTTTGGAAATGAGAGAGAAAATGGTGTTTCCGATAGATTCGCCGGTAAGTGCTTCGAGTTCTTCACCAAGAGGTGAATTCGGTTGGTGGAAGGGATTGCCTTCTTTGCATCTCCATTGATTAAGTCGACTACGAACCCATCAGATGAATTGGTTGATTCATTCTTGTGACGCTGATTTTGGAGCTTAGGTGAACATCCATGTCGGAATAGCTGTCGGAATAACTATCGGAATAGTTATCGAAATCTGAGGGACTCGAACTGGTTGAGGGATTCATCTCGTACGATCAGATGAAGGATTTTTGATAAGAAATAGATTTTAGGATGTAGATTAGTATCATGCAATACATAATTTACATATACATATATAATACTAAAATCCAATAAGTTACGGAGGAATCTACGGAACTGTCAGGCAAAGGTAACAATAACAGATACGCTAAGATATTAATTTATCTATACACTGTCTATGCAATAGAGGCAGTAAGACATGTCTAGACCTTAAAGATGATAAGCAAATAATTTTTGACACTAATGATACGCAAAACTTCTGACATGCAGACACGGTCGAAGTCCAGACTCACTAATGCATCCTAACGACTATTAGTTAGACACGCTAATGCAAGACCTGGTTCGCTAAGACCGCCGCTCTGATACCAACTGTAGAGACCCGTCATAATTCATCCGGACGAAGTCCACATCGATTATAAACGATTCACAACAGTTCATTACATCGCGAGGTACTTGACCTCTATATGATACATTTTACAAACATTGCATTCATTTTTAAAAGACAACTTTCATTTCATCGTAAGTTGACAGACATGCATACCATTTCATAATATATCTAAACTATAAATGACTTGATAATATTCTTGATGAACTCAATGACTTGAATGCAACGTCTTTTGAAATATGTCATGAATGACTCCAAGTAATATCTCTAAAATGAGCAAATGCACAGCGGAAGATTTCTTTCGTACCTGAGAATAAACATGCTATCATGTGTCAACCAAAAGGTTGGTGAGTTCATTAGTTTAACATAAATAATCATTTCCAATATTTTAATAGACCACAAGATTTCATATTTCCCTTTCTCATAAACATACGTCCCATGCATAGAGACAAAAATATCATTCATATGGATTGAACACCTGGTAACCGACATTCACAATATGAATATAAGAATATCCCCATCATTCCGGGATCCTCCTTCGGACGTGATATAAATTTCGAAGTACTAAAGCATCCGGTACTTTGGATGGGGCTTGTTGGGCCCGATAGATCTATCTTTAGAGTTCGCGTCAATTAGGGTGTCTGTTCCCTAATTCTTAGATTACCAGACTAAAAAGGGGCATATTCGGTTTAATAATCCAGCCATAGAATGTAGTTTCATTTACTCGTGTCTATTTCGTAAAACAGTTATAAAAGCAACGCATGTATTCTCAGCCCAAAAATATAAAGGGTAAAAAGGCAAATGAAACTCACCACACTGTATTTTGTAGTAAAAATACATATAACGTCATTTAACAGAGTAGGGTTGACCTCGGATTCACGAACCTATATCATTTGTATATATATTAAAACATATACTCGTAAACGACTAAATCTTTATATTATTTTTAATAATATACTTGTTAAATTATTTGTTATATAAATATAGATATATTGATTTATCTATTTTATTTAACTAGCGTTTATCTTTCATTATCACATATTAGTAGTAATAATTTATATTAGAGTTCATATAAAAAAATATATATGAATATATTAATTTACATATTATATATATATTCTAGTTATTATATTGTTAATAATAAAATTATAGTGATATGTGATTTTAATATTCTGTAATGTATTTTTTTATATAAAACTATTTATTTGTAGTAATATTAATAATAATAACTATGAATATAACAATTTTACTACTAATGATAATAATGATAATAAGTTTAATTATAACCATACTAATAGTCATAATACCAATAATAATTATTTTTATTACTATTGCTTTTGTTGATAATAAAAATACTTATAAAGATATCAATGATATTAACATTTCTAATACTTGTAAATCTAAATATGATAACAATATTAATAGTAATTATAATACTTAATAATAGTGATACTAATAATACTAGTTATACTAATATCCATATTCTAACATTAGTAATAACAATAATTTTTGTTAATCATTTTAATATTAATGATAATAATGATAGTAACACTAATAATAATAATAATAATAATAATAATAATAATGATAATAATAATAATAATAATAATAATAATAATAATAAAAATAATAATAATAATAATAATAATAATAATAATAATAATAATAATAATAATAATAATAATAATAATAATAATAATAATAATATAATAGAAATGAACTACCTTTAAAAAGTCGAGAAAAAAATAAATGCTTTCGTCTAGGCTCGAACCCGTGACCTGCTGTTAACCTGAATCATACACAAACCATTCCTCTAACTGCTCCTTTCCTGATTAAATTCCCAGATAAATTTTATTTATCTATATTATGTTTTTTTATACGGGATCCAATATAAGATCAATGGGCTTCGGCCCAATTAAAACTACAATCCAAGAAGCCCGTATGACTTATTAAAAAGGGATCTGTAGCAGCAATCACACATAGTGGTGTGTTCATCGAATCTCACAGCAACCACGACTCTCAACTTTCGGTTTTGATGACAGAAGCAGAAATAGGAACGTGATTATCATTAATAATCGAGTACTAGGAAGTTATAGCAACAATCAATCGATCAAGTGCAGGTATTTGGTTCAATTAAAATTCGGTCAACTTTTTCTTCATCTTCTTTGACTTCGAAATTCAACATCAATTGAAAGAATTAAAGATTAGAAACTTACAGATAGTTCGAGTATATGATTCCTAACATATCTGTATTTTTAGATTGTGATGATTGATCCTGATTCGAGCTATTGCATAAAACTTGTCGTGAACAGGATAACCGAGCTCGTTCCTTACTTTCGGTTTAGTTCTTCAATTAATAGCAGTTGAAATAGTGATAATTGATAAGGATGATAGATGTCGATTGTATTTCTTATGAGCCCGAACTAAACAATTCGTTATAATAGCCTCAAAATTTTTACGGATTGATTGAGCAGGGAGAAAAACAAAAAAATGTAAAGGATATAAAGACTGGAAACAGATTATGAAAAAAAATATATACCCCTTGCTTGTGATGTTTTTAACCATATTAGAGACAGGATTTGATCGCCAGTTATTGTGTAGTGCCAATTTACAGTTGATGTTTTGTCATACGCAGAAGAAAACGAGGGAAGAAAAAGGATTGTAGACAGCGATGTATATCAACTCCATTCATTCGATTTTATAATTTTTTTTATACAATTGATATTAATATTTTGTTAAATATATTAATGATAATACTGAATATTTATTAATAATAAAATACTAATAATAATAAATAAAAAAATAATTTATAATATCAATGTACATAATAATAATAAAAGTAGTAATAATATTAATAACAATAAAATTGAAATAATATACATAATAATAAGAATAATGTTAAAAGTAATAAAATACTGATAACAAAAAAAATTATAAATAAAAATGATAATGTTTAGTAAATATACAATTAAAAATCATAATAATAACTAAATTATAAATTTTACTACTATATATAATAGTATTGATATTAATAATCAGGATCTTCTTTGATTAAATGTAATAATCTGTTTCGTTTGCTCTGTCGGATATTTCACTATAAATCCACCCCCTTCGCTTCCTTATTTCCATATCTCACATCTTCTATTCTTTCTCCTTAATTCATACTTTAAAACATTCATCAATATGCTCCATCTCGTTTTGATCCCTGATATACTTCTAACCTTCATATCTGTCATTCTTCTCTTTCATCTACCACCGGAGTATTTTATTTACTTCTACTATTATCTTGGGGTTATAATGTTATTAATTTTCCCGTGTCTTTACGTTGCAATACGTATTGATATACACGGTTTGTAAATTATGTGTTATTGTCGAGATTTATATCTTTCCTTATTTTTCGAAGTCCATGCTTCTGTTTCCTGTAATCATTGTCATTCACAGTTAATGCCCTCTCCTATTTGCTGCGGTTTATACCCCCATTTACCCTTTGAAGCTTCATTCTTTCGTTTCCTCTTCTTGCCATTAAGCATCGCATGTAATGGTCCAGAATTCGTATGTAACAGATAAAGTGATTTGGATTCGACATAGGATGGAATATGTTCAAGCAAGCAACAGATAAAGTGAAGGCTGAAAAAGATTGAAACCAAACTCGTACGAATTTATATCTTTATATTTATTTTATATTAATAATTAATAATTATATTAATAATAATAATGTTAATATTATTGTTAATAATAAAAAAATACTAATAATATTAATAAATACAGAAAATGAAATGATAATATTAATAAAAATAAAAATGAAAATTTTAATAAGAATAATAAGTCTAATAATATTTAATAATAATGATAACAATAATATTATTATTGATAATGCTAATAATGATTTTTATTTATAAGAGTAGTAATAATATCTAATAATAATAATACAAATAATAGTTAACTTATAACAAGTTATATGTATTTATGTATATATCTGTATCCGTATCAATATAATGTCGAATATTTATATTTATTTTAATGAAAGTAATAATAACATTGTTAATATAATAACTATAACAAATCTTAAATTCATGTGAATACTAATACTAATGTTAATAATGATATTTTTAAGTTACAACTAAATTATAATTTTAATCATTCTTATAGTAGTATTTGTATTTAAAATCTTTAATTTGATAATCATAAAATTAAAATTATAACAATAATAATAATACTAATATTAATAATTCTAATATAGACATTAATGTTAGTAGTAATAATAAAAGTAATAATAATATTACAACAACTACATTTTATACTTGTAATTACAATTTTAATTTCAATTGATTAAAGTGTATTTTTATTAATTCAAAATATTATATAAACACTTATATTCATATATATATTTCTATATTTCTATATTTATTTATTTACACACAATGGTTCGTGAATCGTCGGATATGGTCGAAGTCAACTGGATGTAAGAAAATAATTCAAAAGTTTTGAAACGCAACATAACAGACTTTGCTTATCTTGTCGAAACCATATAAAGATTTAGTTTAAATTTTTGTCAGAAATTTCCGGGTCGTCACAGTACCTACCCGTTAAAGAAATTTCGTCCCGAAATTTGAGTGAGGTCGTCATGGTTAACGATAAAAATATTTTCATGACGAATATGAATTGATAAAATAAAATTTTATCATCGTTGCGTAATATAGATAAGATAATTTGATTATTCGAAGAGTATGAGTGAAGCTATTACAAACGAGTGAAATGAATAATTGCAGATTCGTCTTAGCCGGTGACGTAGTCACGGTTGGATTTAGAAAATAAGGTGCGTCTTAGCTTTTGACGTTGTCTTGGTTGAATTCCGGAATTCAAGGGATTTAAAAAAAATCTTCGAAATCTAAAAGATTTGATTCTTCGGTGAATAGGGAAATTGGGATCCTCTTTGGTTAAATTCGATAATCTGTTTTGATTATTGTAGTGACCCGAACTTTTCCATGTTTATATATACTAAATGAAATTGATATTTATATAATTAAGTGTTTCCAACATGTTAAGCAATCAAACTTGTTAAGACTTGATTAATTGAAATAGGTTTTATATAGACAATTGACCACCCAAGTTGACCGGTGATTCACGAACGTTAAAACTTGTAAAAACTATATGATGTCATATATATGGATATATATATAGTTAACATGGTATTATGATAAGTAAACATATCATTAAGTATATTAACAATGAACTACATATGGAAAAACAAGACTACTAACTTAATGATTTCGAAACGAGACATATATGTAACGATTATCATTGTAACGACATTTAATTGTATATATATCATATTAAGATATATTAATATATCATAATATCATGATAATGTAATAATTTAACATCTCATTTGATATAATAAACAATGGGTTAACAACACTTAACAGGATCGTTAACCTAAAGGCTTCAAAACAACATTTACATGTAACGACTAACAATGACTTAACGACTCAATTAAAATGTATATACATGTAGTGTTTTAATATGTATTTATACATTTTTGAAAGACTTCAAGACAGTTATCAAAATACTTCTACTCGTTCAGTTTCATCAACAATTCTACTCGTATGCACCCGTATTCGTACTCGTACAATACCCAGCTTTTAGATGTATGTACTATTGGTATATACACTCCAATGATCAGCTCTTAGCAGCCCATGTGAGTCACCTAACACATGTGGGAAACATCATTTGGCAACTAGCATGAAATATCTCATAAAATTACAAAAATATTAGTAATCATTCATGACTTATTTACATGTAAACAAAATTACACATCCTTTATATCGAATCCATATACCAACGACCAAAAACACCTAAAAACACTTTCATTCATCAATTTTCTTCATCAAATTGATCTATCTCAAGTTCTATCTTCAAGTTCTAAGTGTTCTTCATAAATTCTATAAGTTCTAGTTTCATAAAATCAAGAATACTTCCAAGTTTGCTAGCTTACTTCCAATCTTGTAAAGTGATCATCCAACCTTAAGAAATCTTTCTTATTTATAGTAAGATATCTTTATAATACAAGGTAATACTCATATTCAAACTTTGATTCAATTTCTATAACTATAACAATCTTACTTGAACTTGAACTTGTTTTCGTGTCATGATTCTGCTTCAAGAACTTTCAAGCCATCCAATGATCCTTTGAAGCTAGATATATTTTTCTCATTTCCAGTAGATTTATCCATAAAACCTGAGGTAGTAATGATGTTCATAACATCATTCGATTCATATATATAAAACTACCTTATTCGAAGGTTTAAACTTGTAATCACTAGAACATAGTTTAGTTAATTCTACACTTGTTCGCAAACAAAAGTTAATCCTTCTAACTTGACTTTTAAAATCAACTAAACACATGTTCTATATCTATATGATATACTAACTTAATGATTTAAAACCTGAAAACACGAAAAACACCGTAAAACTGGATATACGCCGTCGTAGTAACACCGCGGGCTGTTTTGGGTTAGTTAATTAAAAACTATGATAAACTTTGATTTAAAAGTTGTTCTTCTGGGAAAATGATTTTTCTTATGAACATGAAACTATATCCAAAAATCATGATTAAACTCTAAGTGGAAGTATGTTTTCTAAAATGGTCATCTAGACGTCGTTCTTTCGACTGAAATGACTACCTTTACAAAAATGACTTGTAACCTATATTTCCGACTATAAACTTATACTTTTTCTGTATAGATATATAAACTTAAGTTCAATATGAAACCATAACAATTTGACTCACTCAAAACGGATTTAAAACGAAGAAGTTATGGGTAAAACAAGATTGGATATTTTTACTTGTTGTAGCTACGTGAAAATTGGTAACAAATCTATACAAATCATATCCTAGCTAACTTGTATTGTATTATACATGTATTCTAATATGTTATGTAATCTTTGGATACCATAGACACGTATGCAAATGTTTTGACATATCATATCGACCCATCTTATACATTATTTGGAACAACTATAGACACTCTATATGCAGTAATGTTGGAGTTAGCTATACAGGGTTGAGGTTGATTACAAAAATATATATACTTTGAGTTGTGATCTAGCCTAAGACGTGTATACACTGGGTCGTGGATTGGGTCAAGATAATATATATCAATTTATTTCTGTACATCTAACTATGGACAACTAGTTGTAGGTTACTAACGAAGACAGCTGACTGAAAATATTTAAAACATTAAAACGTATTAAAAAATATTGTAAATATATTTTGAACATACTTTGATATACATATACATATTTGTTATAGGTTCGTGAATCGACCAGTGGCCAAGTCTTACTTCCCGACGAAGTAAAAATCTGTGAAAGTGAGTTATAGTCCCACTTTTAAAATCTAATATTTTGGGATGAGAATACATGCAGCTTTATAAATGTTTTACAAAATAGACACAAGTACGCAAAACTACATTCTATGGTTGGATTATTAAACCGAATATCCCCCTTCAAGTCTGGTAGCCTAAGAATTAGGGAAATGGACCCTAATTGACGCGAATCCTAAAGATAGATCTATGGGCTTAACAACCCCCATTCAGGTTATGGATGGTTTAGTACTTCGAGATTATTATACAGACGAGAGGTTCTGTTTTGGGGATATTCTATGCATTAAGTTAACGTCGGTTACCAGGTGTTCAACATATGAATGATTTTTATCGCTATGCAGTTTGAGAAATGCCTGATAAGAGATGTGTTATAAAAATGAAATCTTGTGGTCTATTATTATGATTTAATAATATGTAGGTTAAACCTATAACTCACCAACAATTTTATTGACGTTTTAAGCATGTTTATTCTCAGGTGATTATTAAGAGCTTCCGCTGTTGCATACTAAATTAAGGACAAGATTTGGAGTCCATGCTTGTATAATATTGTTTAAAAACTGCATTCGAAGACTTATGTTGATGTGTAATATTATTGTAAACCATTATGTAATGGTCGTGTGAAAAATGCTATATTTTAGATTATCATTATTTGATAATCGTCGTAATATTTTAAAGGTTATGGTTTGTTTTAAAATCAAATGCAGTCTTTGAAAAACATCTCATATAGAGGTCAAAACCTCGTGACGAAATCAATTAATATGGGACGTTTATAATCAATATGAATGGGACATTTTAGTTGGTATCCGAGCGTTGGTCTTAGAGAACCAGAAATTTTCATTAGTGTGTCTTATCAAGTTTGTTAGGATACATTAGTGAGTCTGGACTTTGACCGTTTTTTCTTTAAAAACGATTGCTTAACACTTTTGTTGGAAACTATATATTATTAACATGTAAATATTATGTGATATATTAACCTCTTAATGTGTTTAATATTGTGTGATAGATGTCTACCACTAGTACAAATCCCATCGACTCACCTAATAATAATGAAGAGTTGAATATAATTTGGGAAGATTCATAAATTCCCGAAGAGGAACTGGAAGAAGAGGAACCGGAAGAAGAAGATTCAGAAGAGGAGGAACTGGAAGAAGAAGAGGTTCCGGAAGAAGAAATATTGATACCTATAGTAAATCGATTAAATAAAAGAAAATCCTCAACCAACGGACCAAAGTTAATAATGGTCAATGGTGTTTCCGCCGAGGAAGCAAAATATTGGGAAGATTCTTAATTTTCCGATGAATCGGATCCCGATGAGGATTCCGATGATGTTATAGAAATTACCTCGATCCAATTTAATAAAGCGAAAGAAAATAATAAGGGAAAAGGTATAAAAATAGAGAAACCCGATTCCAACCCCGATGAACTTTATATGTATCGGCAACATCCGTATTTCCTAAAATGTAACAATGACCCGGGAACCTCTAAACCACCAGGTTTTTCTAAACCATTGTGGAAAATGACAGCTCGTATTAGGGGAGCATCATATATCCCTAGGAAATTAGCAAAACGAACCAAATTTGAAGAAGAAGAAACGAGCGAGTCGGATTAAAGAGTTGTAATCATGTTTTGTAATATATGTAATATAGTGTGCTTGTACTTTTATGTTCTATGTAAAAATTGTTTTTATTGTTTGTTAATTATCTTTTACGAATCTAATCCTTGTCTATTTTACAGTATAAAAACAAAATGGACGTTAAGGGTAGACAACCGAATATTTTAGAAGACCTACCAGAGGATATGATTGAGGAAATTTTGTCTAGAGTCGGTCAGAATTCATCAGCACATTTAGTTATGGAGAAATTAACTTGTCAAACATTTGAAAGACTTTCCAGAAATGCCTTAGTTTATAAAAGGCTTTCCTTTAATAGGTGGGGTATATCACATTGGGGAGACCGTAAGTTACGACGTGTTTTCTTTAAAGAGTTAAATGCGGGGAACCCAAATGCAATTTTACGCTACGGGTTAAGAACCTATTTTGACTCAACATATCCCAACATAGGATTTCGTGAGTTAGAAAGAGCTTCTAACATGCAACATAAAGAAGCATGTTATGCTTACGGGTTAATAATGTTCGCTTCTCATCAAATTGAGAAAAAGAACATTGGGTTGCAACTTTTAAATAAAACATTCCCACAAGTGATGGACTCGGTAGTTGAGATGAGAAACAAGGTTTTTAGATTATTACGGGGCTGTTGGAGATTACGAGACCCTCGTCCTTTTGATGACATTACAACATGCTGTTTTGTCAACGATCACAACGGTTATGTTCCACAAGACCAAGGATGGGAAGTAGTTATAGTAAAACCAGAATGCATGACTTGTTTTTGGACGTATGAATTACGTTTCTTTATTGCCTTTGTTGAACGACTTGCATATTAACTAGAATTGTCTTCGCAACTATTTTGTATCAGAGTTTTTATGTGCTATATTTCATGCTATATGTAAAATAGTGGTATTGTAAGTTTGGAAAATATTGTATAAAATTTTGAATGTGAAATATTATTATAATCAGTTTTCATATAAAATTGTAGTAGTTGAATTGTATGTTAGCTACTAAGTATGAACTTAACGGGTAGGTATTGCCCGAATTAAAACTTATAAAACGCTAATATGAAGAAAAAAGCTTTTATAAATGAGTTCATATTATGCTACGGAATACTATTGACTACTCTTAATATTCTATATGATTAACTTAATTCTTTTGGCTATTTTTGAAGGAAATGGCACCGACTACTCGTCAGAACTTGAACATGAGTGAGGAAGACTTCCGAGCTTTCCTTGCAGCAAATATAGCCGTAGTACAGGCTGCAATGCAAAACAACAATAACTCAGGGTCTAGTAGTGGAGTTAACTCCACAGGAAACCGTGTAGGATGCTCCTACAAGGCTTTCACTGCCTGTAAACCTCTGGAATTCGATGGAACTGAAGGACCAGTTGGACTGAAACGATGGACCAAAAAGGTCAAATCTGTGTTTGCTATAAGCAAATGTGCTGAGGAAGATAAGGTAAAGTACGCCACGCATACCTTCACAGGTACTGCGTTAACATGGTGGAATACCTATCTCGAACAAGTGGGACAAGATGCTGCTTACGTACTACCGTGGTCAGCATTCAAACACTTAATGAACGAGCAGTACCGTCCCAGAAACGAGGTCAATAAGCTTAAGGTAGAGCTTAGAGGGTTACGAACACAAGGGTTTGATATTACCACGTACGAACGACGATTCACATAGTTGTGCCTATTGTGTCCGGGAGCGTTCGAATATGAAGAAGAGAAAATTGACGCATTTGTAAAAGGGTTACCGGAAAGGATCCAAGAGGATATAAGTTCACACGAGCCCGCCTCCATACAAAAGTCAAGTCGAATGGCTCATAAACTTATAAATCAAATTGAGGAAAGGATTAAAGAACAGGCGGCCGAAGAAGCCAATACGAAACAAGTCAAGAGGAAATGGGAAGAAACCAGTGACAAGGGTCACAATTTCAATAATCAACCTAACAATCATAACTACAATCGCACCAATTTTTGCGACAACAAACGCAACAACAACAACCACCCCAGCAACAACTACAATAACCGTATCAACAACAATAACAACCGCAACAACAACAATCCCAACAATAACAACAAGAGGCAGAAATTCTGACAGAGATGTGAAGGATACCATCCAACTGGGCTCTGTACAGCAGTGTGTACTAAGTGTAATAGAAAGGGCCATGGTGCGACAAAGTGCGAAATCTACGGATCAATGGCTAAGGGAACAAATAATGCCGGAACAAGTTATGCAGACATTACCTGTTTCGGATGCGGGAAGAAGGGCCATTACAAAAATTTGGATTCGACATAGGATGGAATATGTTCAAGCAAGCAACAAATAAAGTGAAGGCTGAAAGAGATTGAAACCAAACTCGTACGAATTTATATCTTTATATTTATTTTATATTAATAATTAATAATTATAATAATAATAATAATAATAATAATGTTAATATTATTGATAATAATAAAAAATACTAATAATATTAATAAATACAGAAAATGAAATGATAATATTAATAAAAACAAAAATGAAAATTTTAATAAGAATAATAAGTCTAATAATATTTAATAATAATGATAACAATAATATTATTATTGATAATGCTATCAATGATTTTTATTTATAAGAATAGTAATAATATCTAATAATAATAATACAAATAATAGTTAAGTTATAACAAGTTATATGTATTTATGTATATATCTGTATCCGTATCAATATAATGTCGAATATTTATATTTATTTTAATGAAAGTAATAATAACATTGTTAATATAATAACTATAACAAATCTTAAATTCATGTTAATACTAATACTAATGTTAATAATGATATTTTTAAGTTACAACTAAATTATAATTTTAATCATTCTTATAGTAGTATTTGTATTTAAAATCATTAATTTGATAATCATAACATTAAAATTATAACAATAATAATAATAATACTAATATTAATAATTCTAATATAGACATTAATGTTAGTAGTAATAATAAAAGTAATAATAATATTACAACAACTATATTTTATACTTGTAATTACAATTTTAATTTCAATTGATTAAAGCGTATTTTTATTAATTCAAAATATTATATAAATACTTATATATATATATATATATATATATATATATATATATATATATATATATATATATATTTATTTATTTACACGGAATTGTTCGTGAATCGTCGGATATGGTCGAAGTCAACTGGATGTAAGAAAATAATTCAAAAGTTTTGAGACGCAACATAACAGACTTTGCTTATCTTGTCGAAACCATATAAAGAATTAGTTTAAATTTTTGTCGAAAATTTCCGGGTCGTCACATTCAGTATCAGCAGGGACAATAATATCTATGAGAGGGTAGATTACATGATTCTAAGTACTTTTGGATTCAGTGAATGGATGGAGATACTGCAGTACTTCATTGATAAAGGTAAAAGTGCTATTAAAGATACACTGAAACATGAACTTCAAGAACTTTTCAACAAAGCAGTCAAGTATGGGAATGCTTCAGAAGTGAATGTAGAAGAAGTTCTTTCACAGAAGCCTAAAAGGAAGAAATCTATTGGTGTTGGCCCACACAGAAGAGATCCCATCATTCTACCTCCTCAAATACCAGTGTTTGATCCCGCTGAGCTACCTATCCTATTTCCTGAAACCTGGGCAGCCGTAAAAGTGAAGGAAGAAGAGCTATCTGATAATGAACAAGATAAAGAAAAGGATAAAAACAGATAGCCTTCTAGTGCTTAATTTGTATCTTTTGTTATCTCATGTTTCATTATACTGTCTTATAATTATTGTATATATACTGTTGTAGTAAACATGAAATGAATTTATCTTTAAAATCATATCAATTTATAAAATATAGATAACTCAGCAAAAGATCCCAAAAACCAACCAAAAAGGGACAAATTTACTTCCTATTTTTCATTAGGTCCCTTAGTGCTGGCTTTAGTGTTTTCTCTATATGTCATATGTTTTGTCATTATCAAATAGAGGGAGATTGTTGAGTCCCTAAAGTAATTAAGGATTTAATTATGAAAAAACAAAAATTTATTTGCCCTAAAATATAATGTGCAGCCAGCATAAGTTTGTTTATGTATAGATAGCAGATATTGCTATGTCGAGTGTCTAGTATGCTTCCTAGTCTACCAGCACAAGGTAGACAGTATTCTTCGATCAGCACAGGATGTGTACCCGACAATTCAAGAATATCAAGTGACTCAGCATAGAAGAACCAACATGGCTGGAAAGTAGCATACAATACAAGACAGCTATGCTCCATTACAAGCATAGTGGTTTCCTGAGTGGTCTACATCAATTGTAGTATTCAACAGAAGTCAAAGACAGAGTTGAACAGAAAAGGACACGCGTCGGCGGCTGACAAGTGACCTTACAAGACCACGTGGGAATGCAGAAGTTTAACGCATGTGCAGACATGTGTTATCCTTTATCAACGCTTATGGAACACAACATTCTATTTTTTTAATCAAATAGTGGTGCCAAACCGAATTGGGGTGTTCCTGCAAATAGCTATCAAAGAGGAAAGAAGGGAGCATGCTCTCTGACACAATTGTCCCCACGAGTACAGACATCCTATGTACCAATGGACAATAGAACAATTACACAGTTAATAGGACTACTATAAATTGATGTATCCACTGTTGTAACAACTAGTGGTGTGAGTATTATTTATTAAGAGTCCAAACGTGTAATAGTTTTAGATAACCTCAATAGCTATAACTTAGGTGAATCTGTATCAACCTACTAACATTCCCTCAAGGATAGTTGTGATTCTTTGTGATTTATATCAATAAAGAATAATCGTTGAAAATTACCTTTGACTCTTATTTAGTTTACTTGCATGAATACTAATTTGCTCAAACTGTTAAGATAAACAAAAGAATTGTATTCACCCCCTACAATACTCATGTTGTTAATCAAGGGACTAATAGTTTTGAATTTTATCGACAAAATACCCGCTTCGTCGGTTAAAAATTGAAGATCAAGTGATTACGAAGACGGTGCAAAAATAATCAAGAAAATCGGAGCTAAAACGAAGATTCTAGAGCGAAAACGGTGAAAGACAAGAAATCAAGTTACGATCTAGCAAATCAGTAATCCAAACGGGCTGCCAAACGGGCTGCCAGTATAAAAAATGGCCTGCCACATGCCCAAGGCAAACAGCCATGGTAAACGGGCTGACTGATCAAACGGCCCCTGCAAACGGCCTGCCAAACGGCTTGCCAAACGGCCTGCCAGCCGTTTGCAGGAAAAATTCAAGCTAACACACACTTCAATTCACTTATTTCTCTCTCTTATACAATATTAGTCATACTTTCAAGGTCTTCGAATCCGTGAGGGAAATCTAGTACCCGAAGAAGAACGTCGAAGATTGTATTAGGAGCGGTCTGGAGTTTGAAGTTGTCACTTTTGTATTCAGAACTCGTTTAATCTACTGGTACTTCTATCCTTTATCTTTATATAATATGTTCTATTATTATGTTTTGTGATGTTGCTGCCATGATTAGCGAGTAGTTATCTTTAGTGTATACTATGATGTAGTCAGTTATAATGCCAAAATAATATTATAGTTTGTGTATGCTGTCGAAATGCTTTCCGATTATGCTTTAAACTCAATCACTTTTCTAACTAATAGAACGTAGTTATTGGCTCTATTATTGGAAAGTCGCGAACCCCGATTCAGAGTACACTATATGTGTCACCCCTTGGTAAGAGAAGTCTATCGGATACAATGCAAGATCGACTGAGGCACAACGATTGTAGTAAGTCTATCAAGCTTTGGATTCCGACTGACGACTCTTTCACAGTGAAACATCTAACTAGTTCCTTAGTACATTGTCCGTCCTAGACCATTCTAGTGTAGTCACCATGCATATAAACTTCGTACGTGCATGTTGGTTAATTAAGGAACTGTTTGTTTAAACACATAAAGGATTGGACAGTTAGGATAACCGAACGTGTTCATGGAAGTCCACTGGACTTGGCCATGGTGTTCTTTATGGTCAAACTCTTTTTAAGGGCCTAACTATCTTTTAAAACCAATCACTAACGAAAGCATCGAAACACATCACGTCTCTTGGATACGATAAACCTTGTATTCTATTACGCTAAAGAAAGTTTAGACCTTTGTGGAATGTTAATATGTCACCCAACCGAGTCGCTCAATTAGATGAGTCGTCTGAACGTGTATGCCTGTAGTCAGACTGCACGGGCGTCGGGGGTAAGTGACGTTGCTGTCTATTTAAAATCTTCAAGCCTACCGTATTACCCAGTAACAGGTCTTATGATAGGGGCGTTTAGGACCAGTGTAATGAATACAAGGTCCCTACCTATTCATGAGCCAGCATTCCATAATCCCGGCAGAATAACTGGTGAAATCATAGTATGCACTTGTTTTAACCTAATCTGGATTACGAATTTTATTGCATTTAATTTATTTGTCTTATAAACTAGAAAAAAAAACCAAAATTAGGTAACCACTACTCCTTCTCCTTATAATTATATTGGAACCAAAAGGATCATGCCTCTCCGTAGTCGGCCTGGCCACTTGATTTGTTGAATAGTTCATGCAAAGCTCTATTATCGAAATGCCAGGGAATCAGTAGCAAGAATCAAAAACATATCTAAACTTAGGATAGTTAGATTACCTTAGATTAGACTACCTTAGATTAAATTCTATTAGATTACTTTAGGATTGCCTTAGATTACCTTAGAAATTTAGTTTATCTGCTTAAAATTAAAAACAAAAAGGTATACCCAGTGTATGACCCAAACCCGATCTTGACCAGGGCCGTTGTTCTTCGTACCTGATCCAGACGCAATAATCTCTAAAGCATGCAAGGAAGCACGAATCAGAAATCAAATGGCGTTACGCGTTGCTTTAGCAGAAAACACCAAACCCTCGATTGAAGGTCGAGGAGGACCGATCAGATTCCCAGAGATTCAAGGACATTCGTTCGAGTTAAAACATCACATCATACAGCTCATTCAAAATAGCTATCAGTTTCATGGATTACCGAATGACAATCCTAACTCTCTCCTTGATAACTTCATATCTCTTTCGAACTCCTACAAATAGCCAGGGATAGGACAGGATATAGTCCGGCTATACTTGTTTCCATATTCTCTCACTCTTCATGCACAAACATGGTTCGAAGGACTGGAAAAAGATTCCATCATGTCATGGACGGAGATGGCTATTATGTAATGACCCTGGATTTTCGAACGTTTAATTATTAATATTTATTATTAGTGCTTGTGTTTAATGAATGTATTTTTATGCAATTACTTGTTACCGCGATTGACTTTTAAATGTCCGACACGTCTTTGTGACACACGAACTTTTCACGAATAATATTTCGGATATTATTTACATTTATGATTAATTTTTATTAATCATTTTTAATTAACTAAGGTTACTAGTTAATTACTAGTGCTTTTATTTGAATTATTACTTATTTGGACTTGGACTCATGATTAATGGACTTATAAGCCCACCCTACATCCTTAATGGATTATTTAACCCATCTTATTATGCAAGTATCATACTTAGACTTAACTAGATTAATTAAACTTGTGAAGGAATCTAGTTACATGTATCATTACACATCTTTCCCATGCAACTTGACTTCATCACCATTTTAAGCTACAAACATGCAAGAGACTAGTGGACACTTCCCTTCCCCCCTTCCTTGTTGAAACCGTCGGCCACTTCATGGGTAAAGGGAGTCCCATTTTTGAATTTGCTTATTACTCTTTCACTAGTCTTCATTTCATTTTACTCACACAAAAATACTTGCACTTTTCTCTCATTTTTCTCTCAAGTTTTCTCTCCAATTTGTGAGTTCTTTCAAGACTTATTCTCCTTCTATTTCTTGTTTAAAAATCGTAGCCTAAACATTCATCATCATCATTCTTTGATTGTTGTTTTGTAACTTGTTCTTAGTTTTTGTTACTTACTAGTTACTAAGAATCAAACTCTCTAGTTTTTTCTTCATTTTATCTTGTTCATACAAGAACATACAAGAACAAAACTTTCTAGTTTATGTTCTACACTTAATGTTTTAAAAGATTGTAAGTTCATGAGTTAAAATCATACTTGTGTTCATGATGTAAACTTAAAGTTTACTTTCTTAAGGATCAAAGCTTAGGCTTGAATCTTTCCAAGTATAAACAACCATGAACTTATTACTTGTAGATTTAACTTACTTCGTCATTTTATGTACTTTAAAGTTGTAATTTGGTTAAGTATTACTAGTTAATCTTGATCTCATATTTTCTTGAACTAAAGTTAACTTTGTAAGTTCAAGAACATGGAAGTATAGCTATCTAGTTATAACTTCACATACATATGAAAGATCTAAGTTTCTATAGCTTATGGTCTACTTATTTTGTCATAAACAAAAGCTTGAAAGCTTACATATACTTTACAAGATGAAAATCTAAGTTTTATAGCTTATGGTTTCATTAAAATAAAGATTCAAGTGTTATTACTTAGGATTTAACTTAATAACTTTAGATCTAGACTTTTGGGTCTTGGATCTTTAAGATCTAACTAAGAACTATGTTCTACAACTTAAGATCTTGATTAGTTAGTTTACTTTCAAGTTTGTAGTTCAATATTACTTTTATAATTCATGTTTGTGTCAAACCTAAGATCTTGATGTAATTTTGGTTCATCAAACTACATACAACTCTTAAATGAGTTATGCTACATATCTTAGATACAAACTAGTGTTATGATGGTCAAAACTTGGTAAATATGATGTAAACACATCAACAAGTTGTACACTTGAAGCTATATGCATCAAGGATGAGAACCGTGATGAACGTCAAGCACCAAGAACCCACTGGAACACACTGTTTACTATTTTATGGAACTGATCAAAATACTTGAGCTACTGTAAAGTTTATTTTCAGTTAGCTCTATTCGAGTAGATAATTTTTCGTTTAAGACTTGTCTTAATGCGAGTTACGGTTTAGGATCTATGGCCCTCCGAACGTCACTATGTCCTTTTAACGTTGTGCTAAAAATTCTGACCTACTCGCACTTAAACCGTCGCCACGGTAAAACGAAGACTAGTTTGGTTGTGGAATTTTTATAGCAACTAAAGGACTGATATACGGATCCATAGCCACTGGTCTCACCTTATTTCAGTAGGTATAGAGGCCGTGGTGACTGATCGAATTCAGCCTTTGTTTTAAACTCTTTTCTAGAACGAAACTTACTTTATACTTTTTGTTAGATGATAAATGATGATGACCCTTAAGACCTAATATACCTACATTTAAACCTATTGGGACGATTTACTGACTTAGTAACTTTTGACTTAGGTTGAGGACTTTCCGGACCTACATACTTGCTTACTCTCCCGAACCAACTTTACTACTACTTTTTCACTGTGAGTTATAGCATCCCTTTTTACTTTAACTATTTTGGGAACTGAGAATACATGCGCATTTTACGTTTTACATACTAGGCACGAGTACTTAAACTTATATATGTGTGGGTTATACAACGGGATAAACATTCCCTTTAGCTCGGTAACGTTTAGTCATTGGTTTTTGAACCGGTGAATGCGAATCTTAGAT
The DNA here is from genome assembly GCF_046630445.1 of Rutidosis leptorrhynchoides. NCBI lineage: Eukaryota > Viridiplantae > Streptophyta > Magnoliopsida > Asterales > Asteraceae > Rutidosis > Rutidosis leptorrhynchoides. The sequence continues at coordinate 276,656,374 of NC_092339.1, read as the reverse complement.
ATGGATCCATAGGGTTTGACATCCCCACTCGGGCTAGTAGCGCTAGCATTTAACGGGTGTTTAATACTTCGTAAACATATGCACTCGCCAAGTGTACTTTCAGGGGGTTATAAACGTTAAGTTAGTTACCAAGTGCCCACGGTTTAACATATACTTTATCATACTGTTTTGAAACGCTCTTTGTAGCACTGAAATCTCGTGGCCTACCTTACATTACTGTTATACTTAAACTACAGCTCACCAACCTGTGTGTTGACGTTTTTAAGCATGTTTTTCTCAGGTGCTTAAGGTTGCTTCCGCTGCTATACTAGTCATGCCTCGTAGACTTCCGATGTGCTTTACTAGAGATGTCACCGCATGAAACACTTTATATTGCATTCAAACTTTAATACTTTTGAAACAATGATTTGTAACGACCTAAGGGTCACGCACTATTATCTTTGCTTCTATTCATAGAAGCATACTTTTGATGTAAAACATTCGACGTTAGTTATGACGTCACCTTTTATCATGAATGCAAACTTGTTTTGAAAACGTATATAGTGTTTGACCTTGTAATGATCCTGTTGTTGATGGTCCGTACATGTTGATTTAGTACGGGTAGTCATATATTAAATTCTTAACCAAATATTTCCCTCCTTCTAAACAAACCAAACTCAAGAATGACATCAAATTCCTAACCAAATATTTCCCTCCTTCTAAACAAAAGAAGCTTAAGAATGACATCATTAACTTTAAACAAAGTTATGATGAATCTCTTTACACTGCATGGGAGCGATTCAAAACCCTGCTGAAGAAATGCCTAATCACCAGCTAGAACGGTCAGCCCAAATCTGTACCTTCTACAATGGTCTTACGGTGAATCATAGAACGATGATCGATGTAGCATCTCAAGGAAATTTGATGAACCAAACCGCAGATGAAGCATGGGAGTTGCTCGAGAACATGACAATGCATCATCTTGACTGGAATAGTGGTGACACGACCTTATCATCTGCCCCACTCTCCGCACTTAATAATCAAATGGAGGCCATCAAATCCCTCACGGATAAGATGTAATCTCTTGCCAAACAACTCGGAGAATTGAAGACGCAACCGCAGCAGGTTAACCAGGCCCATGCCTATGTTAATTGTACCAACCCGCAACCTACTGAAGAATATCAAGTTGAGTATAAGAACCCTGACGGTTCAGTCTGTTACGTTCAATACCCAGCTCGTCAATCAAATCCCGAATTCAATCAACCACCCAGGGTTAACCAATTTCAAAGAAACAACTAACCTTTTCGCTATCGTTACCCACCTTATCCACCTCAACAATCTCAATTGACCTACGATCAACCACTTCTGCTCACTGGTCCACCAGCTGATGAAAATTCCCCAACCACCCAAATTACAAAAGTAACTAACCCTACTTTCGGGACTGATGATCAGTTGACTCAATTCATTCAAGGTCAACAACAGCTAAATCAGAGACCTGCGTCTAGACAAGACCAGACAGAGATACTAATGTGAAACCAATTGGCTTTACTCAAAAGTCTAGAAACGCAGCTCGGACAGTTATCACAATGACTTAAAACCCGAACCCAAGGTAGATTACCTAGTAATACTATCCAAAATCCCCACATAGAGGAAGCTAAGAAAATTGACTCCGTAATCCCAAGGGAAGAACCACGGAGAAGGTCAGCTAGGCTCAAGAACAATTCGACGTATACTCAGAAGCTGCCCACTACAACTCCAGTCCGTGTACCTTATCCTGGAAGGCTATAGGAAGAACCATCCAAGCTCGATACCTACAAACTTAATGGAAGATTCCTGGACACCATGTCCAACGTTTCCAACCAGAAGAGATACATCTGAAGGCTTCTCTTTACAAAGGATACCAGATTTCAACAAAATTCCACTGAGTGAAGAAGGCTAGGCATTACTCAAAAACTCTCTTCTACCACAAAAGCTAGGAGATACGGGCCGATTCATTTTCCTGTGTTCAGTCTACCAGTCTGGAACTATTCATGCGCTAGCAGATTTAGGAGAAAGTATCAAACTAATCCCCTATTCTCTCTACAAGAGATTAGAGTTAGGAGACTTGTCACCAACTAAAATGAAAATCCAACTTGCCGATCACACAATTCGATATTCTATGGGCATAGTTGAGAACGTCTTGGTGAAAGTCGACAAGTTCTTGTATCCTACGGATTTCGTAGTGATGGAAATTAAGGAAGACCTACATACACCAATAGTATTAGGAAGACCTTTCATGAACACGACTAGGACTGTCATTGATGTGTACAATTAAACCTTGATCCTGCGATGACATGGGGAGAGCGCTACCTTAAAAATTGACCGACCTACCGATCTTTCTGGACATGCAGAGATGTTTGCTATTTCCACCAGACGGATCACTTCCGATGATGAATCTCCACCACCAGCCGATGATATCGAGAAGTGTGTCGAATCACAGTCTACTGACGACCAAGAAATGGAAGAAGAGGATCCCAGCGAAGACATAGAGGAAGAAGAAGAATCTGAGGAGGAAGAAGAAGAAATGGGAGACGTAAAAGAAACTGCGATAGAACCCTCTCTAAGCTTATAATGTCACGAAGAATTAATGAGGCTAGAGATGGAGAATCACAGTTTAATTATTCGTTTCAAGAAGAAAACTACTAAGGCCGAGGTTAAAGATATAGAGATTGATCCTGCAAGTGTTGAAATGAAGCACCAGAATACTGAAGAAGCTTGTTCATTAGATGAATCCACAGAAGAAGGCTATACTAATGATGACGAGGAAGAGCAAGATGAAGACATTCTGGATGATTCATATTCTCTACCCGAACCAGATCAGGAGGAGCCGGACTCTTCTTCAGATCAGATTCCGGTCATATCTATTCACACCAACATGATAACCTTCATCAATGACACCGATGAATTTGAAGATATTCTTGAAGCTATCTGTAAATCAACAATTGATTTCACACTACGCTTAAAGGAACGGATCAAGGCTATTGAAGATGAATACAACCTCTATCCACAGAGAGAATATGATAATGTTGAAATCTTAGAAGGACACATTCAAGACTTTATCAATACTCTTCTCGATCATTTCTACCATGAAGAAAGGCAACGAGAGCACAATTCAGTGGTTCGCACTATTCCCGAAACAAGCTTTTGTCGAGATCAGAAGATCATTTACTCTAAGGTTTACAATGCCTTAGCAGGATCTGCACTTTCGTTCTCAGCAAACCAACGAGCACTACTGACTCTCATCCGAAAGCATATGGATCTTTCTACCTGACGCCCGACTTATCACTCTGATTTGCAAATGATTGGAGATATTCACAGCCTCTTCCTTCTCTTGGAAAGAAATAATTTTGAAAGCACACTAGACATGCTAGTGATTTACGTAACAATTGATCACCACGCTGATCTGATTATTAAGGAGTTACGAGACGCTATTGCAGAAGAAGGAAGACGCAACAATGCATTCTCACATCTTGAACCAGACCAAGTCAACATTGCCACCTATGTTATGAAGCTGATAGCACACATCTTCCATGAATCGACGGATCCTTGTTTCACATTCAAAGCAGAATGTCGGGAGATATACTCAAAGACGGTGACATTAATGCTTGGGTCAGGACTGCTTTTCACTTCTTTTCAGCTTCGCCTTTTGACAAATTTGTGCAAAGCTACAGACTCCTACTGTGGAGATCATCGTTCAGAAGATTTTGAGATATTGAAGATACAATTTCTGACATTATTTGAAGACCTCCGAAATGAGCATCCTATTAGGGAGGTAATCACCACCATCTCTGCCTCGATGATTGACATTCATAGATCAATCAGCAGAGCTGTAGACCATATTCTCATCGGACTTCAAGACTTGTCACGAGCTGAAACCGCACATTATCTCTCCTTCAGAAGATCTTCAAGAGAAGTACCGGATCTTTTACCACTCTTGGTCCGACATTTTCTCCGAATCTATCCACCGAGACTCACATTCCCTCGAGAAGACGAAGATTACAACACCAGAGGGGAATGTCTATTTTTTAGGCATCATTACGGTCGAACCAACGACCATAAACAAAAGTGCTTCTCGGGAGGCAACCCGTGTGATAAAGTAGAGTAGAAAAATAAAGGATTACAAATGTGCCAATCAATAAAGGACGTAACTTCCAAGATTGCTGAAACAACCTGTCTTCATAAGCCAGCCAGTTTCTTCACAAGTAACTACGACCATCTACTGGGGTACTCCTTTCTTCCCGTTACTAGCTCAATTTTCATCTATGCCATATCCTAGCTTATCACTAAGTGTTGGACTCCAACCCAAATAAACACTAGACAAATATTCCCAAATCTTTAACTAAAACTCCTAAGTGTGGGATACACTAGGAACATTGGGGACAATGTTCGTCTAAGTGTGGGATGTTGGTATAATCTTTTTATGCTATATTTAAATAACCCATTACAAAGATTCTGAGTTCTTAAGCCAAATTTCAAAATTTTTAACAAGAGAAAGCCTTTCTGAAAAGTACTTTCGAAAACCTAAAACGTTTGTAGATAAAATTAAGGCTTAAGTAAGGTATAAATCTTGTTGGGACGAACCGAATCTCTAATAGAGCATTGCATGGCTAGGCATTATCGACCTAAATTGATTATGGTGAGGCACCCAAATAAGACCATATAAGCATTCATCTTTAATGCTTCACTATTTTCCATCGAGAGTGCCGATGTCTGTACTCAGAATCAGAACTTGCTATAGATCTGCATTTCCAAGTAACGAGATGTGATTCGTGTATAATCAAAAGAGCTAGCCATTTTTCCAATAAACCTTTCACACCTTCACCACTTCTACCACATCAAACCCTCATCCACATCATCTTTACTATCACTTGAAAAATCCAGAAAATGAGATTCCTTCCAAAAACCCGATGTTATAAGCCTCTCAAGTATCATGGCAAAGGTCTTGAAAAGTTTACCGACATAAAGTTTCTCAAGATAAAGTCTCCAAAAAAAAGTGTATTTTTAAAGTTCTGAAAAGGAGCAGAACTTATAAAGAGAAAGGCCGAAGAAGAACTTCACCAGAAACGCCTATCACTCTAAAGGAGAAAAAGTCAACGTGCCTCTTAAAAAAATATCAGCACTCCTATCTATCTTATATTTCCCAAAATTTTGAATAAAAGTCTTTAAAAAGACTATATAATCCTTTTTCACCCCCTTAAAACAACTTCACCACCACTCCAAAATTCCTTTCCATCATTCCAAATTGACAAATGACCTAGAAGCTATGGTTACTACTATTTTTACATTAGTAGCAAGGATTTGAGTCTTTATCAAGCCTATGATGATGGGTGCAACATGACTGCATATGAGTGAATTCATTTCTTAGTTCTATAGGGAACTCTAAACACTTGTGTGATTTGAGTGACCCGTTAAAGCTAGCCTAAGTCATGTAACCTCCTCAAATGCTTGCAGAGATTGTTTCAACCCTAACATAGATAACTCATCTTATTTTTTGCCCTTATAATAAAAAGCAAACCCCTTAGGCTATTAGAAAAGAAACTCCGAAAAGATTTCTTAAATTAAAAACGAGAAGTTTGCTTGAGGACAAGCAAAGTCTAAGTGTGGGATATTTGATATCGGTTAAAAAGTCACGTTTTCACCCCGGTATTGAGGCCCAAAAACAATAAAGTTTCAGGCTTTATCGCCAAATACCCGCTTCGTCGGTTGAAATTAAAGATCAAATGATTATGAAGACGGTGCAAAAAGAATCAAGAAAATTGGAGCTAAACGAAGATTCTCGAGCAAAAACGGTGAAAGACGAGAAACCAAGCTACAATCAAGGAAATCAAGTTATGATCCAGTGAAATCAGCAAACCAGAGCAGGCCATACGGCTTACCATACGACTTTCCATACGGCCTGCAAGTATGCAAAACGACCTGCCATACGGCCAAACCAAACAGCCAGGCAAAACGGCTTGCCAAAGCAAACGGCCATAAAAATGGCCTGCCATATGACTTGCCATACGGCTTGTCAGCCGTATGCAGGCCAAATTTCAAGTCTATTTAAAGGGTCTTTTTCATCCATTTTTGCACACACTTCAATTCACTTCTCTCTCTTTCTACAATATTATTCATACTTTCAAGGTCTTCGACTTCGTGCGGGAAACCTAGTACCCGGAGAAGAACGCCGAATATTGTATTAGGAGCGGTCTGGAATTTGAAGTTGTCACTTTTGTATTCGAAACTCGTTTAATCTACTGGTACTTCTATCCTTTGTCTTTATATAATGTCTTCCATTATTATGATTGTGATATTGTTTCCATGATTAGCGAGTAGTTATCTTTAGTGTATGCTATGATGTAGTCAGTTATAATGCCGAAATATGTGTATGTTATCGAGATGCTTTCCGATTATGCTTTAAACTCAATCGCTTTTCCAACTAATAGAACATAGTTATCGGCTTTATCATTGGGAAGTTGCGAACCCCGATCCAGAGTACACTATCTGTGCCACCCCTTAGTAAGAGAAGTCTATCAGATACAACGTAAGTTTGACTGAGGCACACCAGTTGTAGTAAGTCCACCGAGCCTTGGATTTCGACTGAGGACTCTTTCGTAGTGAAACATCTAATTACACCCATAGTACATTATCGGTCCTAGACCACGTTAGTGTAGTCACCAAGTATATAAACTTCGTACGTGCATGCTGAAGCACAACGGTTGTTGTAAGGTGTATCTCTGCTAAGTAAGGCCATGGAACCCGGTCAGTGCTGATTAGTACACTTCACCATAACGTAGTCTCAAACATTGCACCTCGCTTGAGGGATTCTTAGTTAATTAAGGAACTGTTTGTTTAAACACATAAAGGATTGGACTGTTAGGATAACCGAACGTGTTCATGGAAGTCAAACCTGACTTGGCCATGGTGTTATTTATGGTTGAACTCTTTTCAAAAGCCTAACTATCTTTTAACCCAATCATTAACGAAAGCATCGAAACACATCACGTCTTTCGGAAACGACTAACTATCTTTTAACCCAATCATTAACGAAAGCATAGAAACACATCACGTCTTTCGGATACGACACACCCTGTATTCTATTATACTTAAGAAAGTTTAGACCTTTGTGAAATGTTAATACGTCACCCAACCGAGTCGCTCAATTGGATGAGCCGTCTGAACGTGTATGCTGGTAGTCAGACTGCACGGGTGTAGGTGGTAAGGGACGTTTCTGTCTATTCCGAATCTTCAAGCCTAACGCATTACCCAGTGACATGTCTTATGACAGGGGCATTTAGGTTCAGTGTAATGAATACAAGGTCACTACCTATTCATGAGCCAGCATTCCATAATCTCGGCAAAGTAACTGACAAAATCATAGTATGCACCTTTTTTAACCTTATCTAAATTACAAATTTTATCGTATTTACTTTACTTTATCTTATAAACTAGAAAACCCAAAATTAGGCAACAAACCACTACTCCTTCACTTTAGGATTATCTTAAGCTTTAATTATAGGTTCGATTCTACTGATATCTTATAAATACGACCCTAGGGTCATATTTCCCTTACTCATAATAAGGAGTAGTACGATTTAGGCCCCGCAAAATATAAATTTAAAAATATCATCTCCCTCTTCGATTAGCTGATTCTGACACCTTACGGCCTGACGACCTCGTATAAATAAAACCGTCCATTTCGGTCATATCAGTGATCATATTTAAAATCTGCCGCTTAACCTCAAAATCTTTATCGAGTACCGGTTGGGTAATGGCATGTCCATTACCAGCCCTCGTGGCTTTCATCATTGCTTCCATGGATTGACCTCTCGATGGTTGACCCATTTTAACTTCCTTCTTAATATATTCATAGTCCGGATTATAAAAAGGTAAAACTGAGAAACCTTCGGTGATTTCTTTCTCTTCTTTAGCTTAGCTGCGTGTATGGTAAACTCTAGACGGTTCTAGAGTTATTAGCACCTAACCTGCGATCAGACCACAACAAAAACCAACGCATAAAACTGAAAATAATAGAAAAGTAACTTTCGTGAAAACAAGTTCCCACGAAAGGATCGAATAACTAAAAGCTTGTAAAATCCTTAGACACACCGCTCCCCGGCAGCGACGTTAAAAATTTGATATGTAAAACCACACCTAATCTTATTGTATTAAAAGTACGAATTCTTTCACATGGAGCAGCGTTTAAGATTTGAAGACTGGTAATTATTCTGAAGATTTTTGTTGTAAAATAGGGGTTTGAATAAACTAATAACGCGAAAATAAATAAAATGAATAACCATATGGACGAAGAAGTGTTCACTCAGATGATTCACTAGTGACATGAATTGTTCTTTTAGTTAAAACCGATTAAATGTCTGATAAGTTATAATTCAATTATTCAAACTTGACTAACTCACATTAATCTCATTCAAATAATCAAATCATGCATGATAAAACTATTGTGATTCAATCTAGGTTATACTCACGTAAAAACTTAATTATACCGATCATTCGGAGCAACTACACGACTGTGCTATCAAATTACCAATTAATCACCATTCACATTCACATGTAATTGTCTAAATATCCTAAGAGTTGAAGCATAATCTGTTTATCACTAATAAACATACGTAAACTAGGTAACAAATTATGTAATTATAACTAAAGTAACCGATTTGCACAATAATTGATCTTTTGGTTGAACACAATAATCATTAATCAATTAGATTCAGCTATTAAGATTTGATCCGGATTAAAATCACTTAAAGTCCTAACTACAAAGATCACTCAATGTAATTATCACAATTATGATGCAAACCTACAATTCAATTATCGATTAGTTCCTTAATACAATTAATTAAAATCAAAGCCCTGATCGTCTAGATCACTAAATGTGTTGAAGTACACGTTATCTACCAGCAATTATCTCACAATAACTAATTGATAACATATATAATTGAATTAAAGTAGAAAACATGCATAACAGTGGGTCTTTGACTGTCATACCCCAAAATAGGGCCAGGGAAATATGACTTCACAATATCACAACACAAGTATATATAAACGAGAACGACTCTAAATGAGACGTTTTATAACAAATTTAAATTTGCAGCGAAAACATAATAATGTTTTACATAATGAAATCTATATGTAAATAACAAATGATAAATCTAATATGTGGACTCTAATGCAAGAGCTAACTAAGCATCATAGGGCAGCACACAAGCTAATCTTCACCTGAGACAAACATGCTTAAAGTGTCAACACAAAGGTTGAGTGAACATCTTAGGTTTAAGAATAATAATAAGTTTTAGACCACAAGATTTAGTTCAAAATATCAAAATATTCAATATGCCATGAGTTATAATAACGAACTAAACATTAACCCCTGACACTGTACGGGTGTCGGAAATCATTATTATGTACCCCCTTGACGATTACGCCAATGGGTAGAGACATCACTCTCAATAGGCCTACTCATAATAATTAAGCTTGCAATATTTCAATTCCAGCAATTAACGATATTATGGCGAGGATTTGCATGTAACAATAAATACATGTTTAACAAAAGTCTCACGAAATTGCATATCAAATAGTTTAGGTACTTGTGTCTAAATTGTAAATCATTTAAAAACAAGCATGTGTCTCACCCCAAAGTTTATAAAACAGTTAAGAAATAGTAAAAAGAGGGGCTATGAAGTTCACCTTAGTAGCAAGTAAGTAATTCCACGCAAGAAGTATTAACGGAGTATGAAATCGGAGATCTCAACCTAGAGATATAACCTTTGATTAGTTAATGTCTAATAGACATAAAGTTTGTTTATTAATATAGCAACTATATTAACAGTGACGGTTTACGAGAAAAGTTCCTATTTCTCGAAAGTTTCTATTTTTGGAAACTTACTATTTATGGAAAGCTTCCACTTATAGTAAGTTTCTAGTTTTAGAAAGTTCGGGTTATAATTCTTAACAAAGATGTTGTACAATCTCGCCCAAACTTCGTTGCTACCATGCAAGTCACTCGAATAATCTATTATTACCGGGCGCCCATGACTCTTGACCAGAATCTAAGTCTTGGCATTTGAAATCCACAAGCGATTCCCATAAGGCAACAAGGACCACCCTAGGCCACATGTAGCAGTGATGTTTGTAGTCTTTGTACACTGTCTTTAATTATAACCTTACGTTATAGGTGTATACTCACAAAAAGTTATTAATGTATTAATTATTTATATAGGTGATAATATACTTAGTGTATTCAAGTGTTACTATATAGATAAGTGTATAAGTTATAATAATAGTATTATTATCTAATTAATCACCCATTATGTAATCTTTACATGTATGAATATACATATATGATACATACATATATATTATTTATTATTATTATAGGATCGACATGTATTCCTTCACTATCAACTACATGTCCAAGAAATTGTACGGTTCGCAGCCAAAGTTCACACTTGGAAAAATTTGGCATACAGTTGTTCCTTCTTTAAGAGCTCTAGAATCAATCGCAGATGTCGCTCATGCCCTTTCTCGCTCTTGGAATAGATTAAGATGTCATCAATGAAAACGATCACGAATTTATCAAGATAAGGTTTGCATGCATGTTTCATAAGATCCATGAATACAGCATTGGTTAAACCAAAAGGCATAACAAGAAACTCATAGTATCCATAACGAGTTCGGAAAGCAGTCTTAGAAACAGCAGCTTCTTCGACTCTCAATTGAGGATAACCCGATCTAAGATCAAGCTTCGAATAGATACTTGACCCTTGCAGTTGGTCAAACAGGTCATCATTACGCGAGAGTGGATAATGATCCTTGATGGTTAGCTTGTTGAGTCCTCGGTAATTAATACACATCCTCAACGTGCCATCTTTCTTCTTAATAAATAGAACGGGTGCTCCCCACGGAGGCAACCTAGTACAAATAAAACCTTTCTCCAAAAGTTCTTGGAGTTGGTTGGATAATCCCTTCATCTCAAGTGGAGCTAAGTGGCATGGTGCCTTTACAATAGGTGCAGCACCGGGGATCAAATCGATCTAAAACTCAACCTGTCGTTGAGGAGGGAGACCAGGGAGTTCTTCAGGAAATATTTCAGGAAAATCTCTAACCACCGGTACATCTTCTATGCGTTTCTCTTCCGGTTCGACTTCCTTAACATGAGCCAAAATAGCTTGATATCCCTTCATTAGATATTTGCGGGTTTTGATGCATGAAATGATATTGAGTTTGGAACCACTCTTTTCACCTTCAATGACTAGAGTTTCACCATTCTCTAGAGGAATACTAACGGTTTTATCGAAGCATAGGATTCTCGCTCTCAATGGGGCTAAACAATCCATTATAATTACATAGAAACTTCGTAACTTGATCGGCAATAAGTCAATGTACTCATAAGTATGAGTTAGTTTGGTTAAAAAGAGTTCTTCATATATCTTCACATCAGATGATGATTATCCTTCATGTAATCACATTAAGATTTTTGAATAAGTGGCTTGGAAATTTTTCTTTGATTCACTTTCTATTCTATATGTCATGATATTGGAATTTCTATATGAATTACCGTAACATAATCACATTGATCAGGCGTCGTTATGTTTCACTAAATCACACTTCCATTCCAAGGTCACTCCATAGGGTCAGGATATGTGATCAAACTACAAAATTTTTATTTATTAGAAAACTTTCTAGGGACTTAAAGCTCAGTTGCTGTTTAAAGAGTTCATAACCTAAAGCGTTTCCCAACGCACTAAAGATTGCACGGAGAGAATCTTCATGAGTCTAGAAGAACATTTTCTGGTTCGCAAACCAAGGTATCACGGTAGGTATTATAACCCTAATGTTATGTACATGACTGTAATAAAGGACATGAAAAATGTCGTGAAATTCAGAAGTCATAAATCACATCCTTAGGAAAAGAAGGAGGGTATTGAGAGGGATACTAAGGAACGATACAAGGGCAAGATATAAAGAAACGTATAATAAGGAAGCACAAAAAAACTAAGGCAGGAATATGAACAAGTAAAGGCACTTAAAACTAAGGCAAGAATATAGACAAATAAGAAAGGCATTTAGGCTAAGCCAGGAAAGGTTATAGTCCTATAGATTGCTAACGCACCTAACTACCACATAAGGTACACATAAAATGCAATTCTGGTTCTCTATAACAAGCCTGGCTCTGATACCACTCTGTGTAATACAGATTGGGGTTAAAACCCAAACAGTGCCTTTCCTACGAATAGGGTGACCACTGAGCATACCTCAGACTCTGATTTTACAGCCCGCGTCACCGCTGTTATTTGGCCAACCCTTATGGGACTGCGAGGGACAAGAGCCAATGCTTAGTCACAAGTAACACTGTGAGAACCCCCTCTACGATTAACCCTCTTATTAGTGGTATTAAACCAGCTCTGATATCACTCTGTCATACCCCCAAATAGGGTCGGGGAAATATGACTTCACAATATCACAACACAAGTATGTATAAAAGAGAACGACTCTAAATGAGACGTTTTATAACAAATTTGAATTTGCAGCGGAAACATAATAATGTTTTACATAATGAAATCTATATGTAAATAACAAATGATAAATCTAATATGCGGACTCCAATGCAAGAGCTAACTAAGCATCATAGGGCAGCACACAAGCTAATCTTCACTTGAGACAAACATGCTTAAAGTGTCAACACAAAGGTTGAGTGAACATTATAGGTTTAAAAATCATAATAAGTTTTAGACCACAAGATTTAGTCAAAATATCAAAATATTCAATATGCCATGAGTTATAATATCAAACTAAACATTAACCCCTGACACTGTACAGGTGTCGGCAATCATTATTATGTACCCCCTTGACGATTATGCCAATGGGTACACACGCCACTCTCAATTGGCCTACTCAAAATAATTAAGCTTGCAATAATTCAATTCCAGCAATTAACAATATTATGGCGGGGATTTGCATATAACAATAAATACATGTTTAACAAAAGTCTCACGATATTGCATATCAAATAGTTTAGGTACTTGTGTCTAAATTGTAAATCATTTAAAAACAAGCATGTGTCTCACCCCAAAGTTTATAAAATAGTTAAGAAATAGTCAAAAGAGGGGCTATGAAGTTCACCTTAGTAGCAAGTAAGTAATTTCACGCAAGAAGTATGAACGAAGTATGAAATCGGAGATCTCAACCTAGAGATATAACCTTTGATTAGTTAATGTCTAATAGACATAAAGTTTGTTTATTAATATAGCAACTATATTAACAGTGACGGTTCACGAGAAAAGTTCCTATTTCTCGAAAGTTTCTATTTTTGGAAACTTACTATTTATGGAAAGCTTCCACTTATAGTAAGTTTCTAATTTTAGAAAGTTCGGGTTATAATTCTTAACAAAGATGTTGTACAATCTCGCCCAAACTTTGTTGCTACCATGCAAGTCACTTGAATGATCTATTGTTACAGGGCGCCCAGGACTCTTGACCAGAATCTAAGTCTTGGCATTCGAAATCCACAAGCGATTCCCATAAGGCAACAAGGACCACCCTAGGCCACATGTAGCGGTGATGTTTGTAGTCTTTGTACGCTGTTTTTAATTATTACCTTACGTTATAGGTGTATACTCACAACAAGTTATTAATGTATTAATTATTTATATAGGTGATAATATACTTAGTGTATTCAAGTGTTACTATATAGATAATTGTATAAGTTATAATAATAGTATTATTATCTAATTAATCACCCAATATGTAATCTTTACATGTATGAATATACTTATATGATACATACATATATATTATTTATTATTATTATACATGTATGTGTTCATAACTATATGATAATATATATATATATATATATATATATATATATATATATATATATATATATATATATATATATATATATACTTATTACTTCTCTTTTTATATTTACTAACCTTATATAATTACATAATACACACTCATACATACATACGTACGTACATATACATACATATATACACATACATATACACGTATATATACATCTAAATATATACACAAGCATATACCTACCTATATATACATACATACGTATGCATGCATGCATGCATGCATGCATATCATTATCATTATACTTTACAAATCGTAAAACTTATCATACTTCATGTACATAATTTATTAATCCATAAACTTATTCAAAATCTTTTAACCATTTACCTATCCAGTTTACATATCATGATCCTAATCTTTCATTATCCTTCTTAACCTTACTATTAATAAATTACATACTTAATCTCATTAACATAATAACTTATTGATCTAATTATAATCATGCATCTTTTAACCCTAATCATAATAATCATAATCAACTCTTATTCAATATCTTTTATCTATACCATTAGCCTTATTACTCTATAATCATAATCATACAACTATTACCATAATACTCATTATCTAGTTCAACTTAACCTAGTACTTTCAATTCATTATAACCATTCTTATTAAACATTATACTTATAACTTACCATGATTAACCTTATTAACATAATCACTAATCATATTCATTATAATTATACTTTTAACTTTTTCATTATCTTATTAATCTAATCATAAACTTTCTTATTTTATTCATAACCATAATTCAACAACCTTAAGTTATTTATCATATTCATTATCATTATTCATACTTATTTAACATGATACTTAAAGTAACAACTTAAAAGTAATAGATTAAGAACAAGATTAAGCTAGGATTTAGGGCTACCTTAATGGATAAAGATTAAGAAGATGATGATGGTTGTGGACTGCAATAGAAAACTGAATTGTAGCAGAAATCACGTGCCAAACAAAGTGTTTCTTGGGTCTGATTTTTCTCGACAGACTCAGCAGGAACATCAGCAATCGACGAGCACTTGAAAGCTGTTTTAGACCACGAATTGTAGCAGCAACTTAGCATGAAAACGAGCAGCAACTATGGCTTGATAATGGGCTATTTGAAGGGAAATACAAGAGGCTAAATTGCAGCAGGTTTGGCGATTAAAGGGGCTGTAAAAGTGGCGACTTGCAGCTGTTCTTGGTGGGTAATTAGTCGATGCAAGTGAGGGATTATGGGGACTATTTTTGGTCGACTAAAAAGGCTTGGAGTCTGCTGGATTCAATCGACCAAACTAGGGAAACAAGGGAGGCATTTTGTGGCTTATTTATAAATGAAGATTGTGAGGCTAGAGGTCCTTTTTATAGATGAGTTTAGCAAGTTGTAATCCCTCTAGGATTCTCGGAATTACTTGGTGATCAAGGATTAGGATTAGCTTCAAGACTTAGAACTAGATTAGGATTAGGATTGTAGATTACTTAGGGATCAAACTCATCTCTTTTTTTTTTTGCCGAAATTTATATATTAATACATATTTATATTTTTTTCTTTATATTATTATTATTATTATTATTATTATTATTATTATTATTATTATTATTATTATTATTATTATTATTAAACTTTCATTTATTCAAATTACATCTTATTTAATCAATTATACTTTGTCCATGACTTTTATTAATTTTTACTTAGTTGTTATTAGTTTTTAAATTTATAATTTATCACCTTATTATTAATTTAGTATTAGGGTTAGGGTTTAATATTTAATATTAAATAGTATTAGGGTTGAATATTTAATGTATAGGGTTAAGTTTAGGGTTTACAAGATTAGGGTTTAATTAATATTTGAGGTTAGGGTTTCAAGTTATTAATGACATGCTTTAATTATAGAGCATTTAATTATCTGGATAACAACCCTAATGACAATACACGGGATCAGGAAATGAAACCCTAAAGGCAATCTGGTAAATTCAGAATGGAAAAGTGAGGGTTGTTATATTGACCAAACTTAAATTAACTAAATCAATCAAACATTAAATTCATGAAATAAAGAACAATTCAACAATCAAAAGCTATTACATCTGAGCAAACACTAAGGTTTTTAGCCTGACATTTTCAAAGGAGAATCAAACACACAATTGGAACAAATAGAATTCATCATAAAATCACTAATATAATGGAAAACTAGAGTACCAATTGTAGTGACCCGAACTTTTCCATGTTTATATATATTAATTGAGATTGATATTTACATGATTAAATGTTTCCAACATGTTAAGCAATCAAACTTGTTAAGACTTGATTAATTGAAATATGTTTCATATAGACAATTGACCACCCAAGTTGACCGGCGATTCACGAACGTTAAAACTTGTAAAAACGACATGACGATATATATATATATGGATATACATATGGTTAACATGAGATTATGATAAGTAAGTATCTCCATAAGTATATTAACAATGAGTTATATACATATAAACAAGACTACTAACTTAAGGATTTCGAAACGAGACATATATGTACCGATTATCGTTGTAACGACATTTAAATGTATATATATCATATTAAGATATATTAATATATCATAATATCATGATAATATAATAATTTAACATCTCATTAGATATAATAAACAATGGGTTAACAACATTAATTGAGATCGTTAACTTAAAGGTTTCAAAACAACACTTACATGTAACGACTAACGATGACTTAACAACTCAGTTAAAATGTATATACATGTAGTGTATTTAGATGTATTAAAATACTTTTGGAAGACTTCAAGACATATATAAAAACACTCATACTTAACGAAAATGGTTACAGTTACTTTCCCATTCTTTTCTTTCATCAAGAATTCTAGTCGTATTCTTACCCGTATTATACACAGCTTCAAAACGTACTTACTATGGGTATATACCAATAGGAACTAGAATGGGATTCCACTCTTGATTATGTCATGTATGACTAATCAATTTTAACTTCTACCATGAGCTAGTCAACTAACTAGAACTCCTTTTAACCCCACTCACCACTCACCAATTACCACTCATCATTCACTCCATTTCACTTCCAATTCTCTTTCTAATTCTCTCTCAACACACACACACACTATTATGAACGTATTTTTCCAGTAGTTAATCATCATCTTCATCAAAAATCACTTCAAGAATCAAGCTATAATCATCATAGGAAGAACACTTCAAGAACACTTCAAAAATCCCTTCAAGTTTACTAATTTACTTCCAAGCTTTCTAATCCATTCCAAGTAATCATCTAAGATCAAGAAACCTTTGTTATATATAGTAGGTTATCTTTCTTATTCAAGGTAATATTCATATTCAAGCTTTGATTCAATTTCTATAACTATAAACTATCTTAATTCGAGTAAAAATCTTACTTGAACTTGTTTTTGTGTCATGATCCTACTTCAAGAACTTTCAAGCCATCCAAGATCCTTTGAAGCTAGATCATTTCTTGTCACTTCCAGTAGGTTTACCTACTAAACTTGAGGTAGTAATGATGTTCATAACATCATTCAATTCATATATATAAAACTATCTTATTCGAAGGTTTAAACTCGTAATCACTAGAACATAGTTTAGTTAATTCTAAACTTGTTCGCAAACAAAAGTTAATCCTTCTAACTTGACTTTTAAAATTAACTAAACACATGTTCTATATCTATATTATATGCTAACTTAATGATTTAAAACCTGGAAACACGAAAAACACCGTAAAACCGGATTTACGCCGTCGTAGTAACACCGCGGGCTGTTTTGGGTTAGTTAATTAAAAACTATGATAAACTTTGATTTAAAAGTTGTTATTCTGAGAAAATGATTTTTATTATGAACATGAAACTATATCCAAAAATTATGGTTAAACTCAAAGTGGAAGTATGTTTTCTAAAATGGTCATCTAGACGTCGTTCTTTCGACTGAAATGACTATCTTTAAAAAAACGACTTGTAACTTATTTTTACGACTATAAACCTATACTTTTTCTGTTTAGATTCATAAAATAGAGTTCAATATGAAACCATAGCAATTTGATTCACTCAAAACGGATTTAAAATGAAGAAGTTATGGGTAAAACAAGATTGGATAATTTTTCTCATTTTAGCTACGTGAAAATTGGTAACAAATCTATTCCAACCATAACTTAATCAACTTGTATTGTATATTATGTAATCTTGAGATACCATAGACACGTATACAATGTTTCGACCTATCATGTCGACACATCTATATATATTTCGGAACAACCATAGACACTCTATATGTGAATGTTGGAGTTAGCTATACAGGGTTGAGGTTGATTCCAAAATATATATAGTTTGAGTTGTGATCAATACTGAGATACGTATACACTGGGTCGTGGATTGATTCAAGATAATATTTATCGATTTATTTCTGTACATCTAACTGTGGACAACTAGTTGTAGGTTACTAACGAGGACAGCTGACTTAATAAACTTAAAACATCAAAATATATTAAAAGTGTTGTAAATATATTTTGAACATACTTTAATATATATGTATATATTGTTATAGGTTCGTGAATCAACAGTGGCCAAGTCTTACTTCTCGACGAAGTAAAAATCTGTGAAAGTGAGTTATAGTCCCACTTTTAAAATCTAATATTTTTGGGATGAGAATACATGCAGGTTTTATAAATGATTTACAAAATAGACACAAGTAATTGTAACTACATTATATGGTTGAATGATCGAAATTGAATATGCCCCTTTTTATTAAGTCTGGTAATCTAAGAATTAGGGAACAGACACCCTAAATGACGCAAATCCTAAAGATAGATCTATTGGGCCTAACAAACCCCATCCAAAGTACCGGATGCTTTAGTACTTCGAAATTTATATCATATCCGAAGGGTGTCCCGGAATGATGGGGATATTCTTATATATGCATTTTGTTAATGTCGGTTACCAGGTGTTCACCATATGAATGATTTTTATCTCTATGTATGGGATGTGTATTGAAATATGAAATCTTGTGGTCTAGTGTTACGATTTGATATATATAGGTTAAACCTATAACTCACCAACATTTTTGTTGACGTTTAAAGCATGTTTATTCTCAGGTGAATATTAAGAGTTTCCGCTGTTGCATACTAAAATAAGGACAAGATTTGGAGTCCATGTTTGTATGATATTGTGTAAAAACTGCATTCAAGAAACTGATTTCGATGTAACATATTTGTATTGTAAACCATTATGTAATGGTCGTGTGTACACAGGATATTTTAGATTATCATTATTTGATGATCTACTTAAAGCTTTTTAAACCTTTATTTATGAAATAAAGGTTATGGTTTGTTTTAAAAATGAATGCAGTCTTTGAAAAACGTCTCATATAGAGGTCAAAACCTCGCAACGAAATCAATTAATATGGAACGTTTTTAATCAATAAGAACGGGACATTTCAATTGGTATCAGAGCGTTGGTCTTAGAGAACCAGAATTTTGCATTAGTGTGTCTTATCGAGTTTGTTAGGATGCATTAGTGAGTCTGGACTTCGACCGTGTTTACTTGAAAAATGATTGCTTAACAAATTTTGTTGGAAACTATATATTTTTAACATGTGAATATTATGTGATATATTAATCTCTTAACGCGTTTGATATTATGTGATAGATGTATACCTCTAGAACAAGTCCCATTGACTCACCTAATAATAATGAAGAGTCAAATGTAAATTGGAATGATTCGTGGACTGATTCACTAGTTCCCGAAGAGGAACCGGAAGAAGAGTCGGAACCAGAAGAAGAATCGAAACCGGAAGAAGAATCGGAACCGGATGAAGAAATAGAACCGGTGGGGGATATAATAAAACGGTTAAGTAAAATAAAATCCTCAACCAACCGACCAAGGTTAATTATGGTCAATGGTGTTTCCGCTAAGGAAGCAAAATATTGGGAGGATTACCAATTCTCCGATGAATCGGATTCTGACGAGAATTCTGATGATGTTATAGAAATTACCCCAACTGAATTTAAAAAGGCAAAAGAAAATAATAAGGGAAAGGGCATAAAAATAGAGAAATCTAATTCCAACCCCGATGAACTTTATATGTATCGTCAACCCCCGAAGTCCTTAAGTTGTAACAATGACCCGGGAACCTCTAAACCACCAGGTTTTTCTAAACCAATGTGGAAAACGACAGCTCGTATTAGGAGAACATCATATATCCCTAGAAACTTGGCAAAACGAACCAAAACCGAAGAAGAAAAAACAAGCGAGTCGGAATAAGATAGTTGTATTCGTGTGGTGTAATATATGTAATATAGTGTGCTTATGCTTTATGATATATGTAAAAATTGCTTGTATTAATAAGTATTTTTTTTATGAATCTAACTCTTGTCTATTTTACAGTATAAAAACACAAAATGGATAGACAACCTAATATTTTAAGAGACCTACCCAGATACATGATTGATGAAATCTTGTCTAGAGTCGGTCAGAATTCTTCGGCACAACTATTTAAGGCGAGATCAGTTTGTAAGACATTCGAAGAACGTTCCAAGAATGCCTTGGTTTATAAAAGGCTTTCGTTCAAAAGATGGGGGATATCACATTGGGAAATCCATAAGTTATGATGTGTTTACTTTGACGCATATATTGCGGGGAACCCAAATACTATTTTACGCAATGGGTTAAGAAATTATTTTGACTCAATATATCCGAATATTGGACTTCGTGATTTAGAAAAAGCGGCTAAAATGCAACATAAAGAAGCATGTTATGCTTACGGATTAGTAATGTTCGCTTCTCACCAAAGTGAGAACAAGAACATCGGCCTACAACTATTAAACAAAACGTTCCCACAAGTGACGGAGTCGGTAATTGGGGTAAGAAATGAGGTTTTTAGATTATTACGGGACTGTTGGACATTACGTAACCCTCGTCCCTTTGACGACGTTACAACACGCTGTCTTATCAACGGCCATAACGGTTATGTTCCACAAGACCAAGGATGGGAAGTAATCCTAGTAAAACCAGAATGCATGACTTGTTTCTTGACGTATGAATTACATGTCTTTATTGCCTTTGCTGAACGACTTGTGTACTAGCTAGAATTATCTTCACAACTATCTTGTATCAAAGTTATTGTGTGCTATATTTCATGCTTTATGTAAAATAAGCGGTATTGTAAGTTTGTAAAATATTGTATAAAAGTTTGAACGCGAAATATTATTATAATCAGTTTTTCATATAGAATTGTAGTAGTTGAATTGTATATTAGCTACTAAGTATGAACTTAACGGGTAGGTACTTCCCGAATTTAAACTTATAAAACGCTAATATGAAGAAAAAGCTTTTATAAATGAGTTCATATTATGCTACAAAATACTATTAACTACTCTTAATATTCTGTATGATTAACTTGTTCCATTTGACTATTTTGAAGGAAATGGCACCGACTACTCAACACACCGTGAATATGAATGAAGAGGAATTATGTACTTTTCTAGCTTCAAACATAGCCGCAGTACAGGCTGCGCTACATACCAACAATAACCTTGGATCTAGCAGTACAGGAAATCGTGTAGGATGCACCTACAAAGAATTCACTGCCTGCAAACCTTTGGAATTTAATGGAACCGAAGGATCGATCGGATTGAAACGGTAGACCGAGAAGGTCGAATCGGTGTTTGCCATAAGTAAGTGTACTGAAGAGGACAAAGTAAAGTACGCTACGCATACCTTCATAGGTTCTGCGTTAACATGGTGGAATACCTATCTAGAGCAAGTGGGACAAGACGATGCGTACGCACTACCGTGGTCAGCATTCAAGCACTTGATGAACGAGAAGTACCGTCCCAGAACTGAGGTCAATAAGCTCAAGACAGAACTTAGAGGGTTACGAACCCAAGGATTTGATATTACCACGTACGAAAGACGATTCACAGAATTATGCCTATTATGTCCGGGAGCATTCGAAGATGAGGAAGAGAAGATCGACGCGTTTGTGAAAGGATTACCGGAAAGAATCCAAGAAGATATAAGTTCAAACGAGCCCACCTCCATACAACAGGCATGTAGAATGGCTCACAAACTAGTGAACCAGATTGAAGAAAGAATTAAAGAACAGACTACTGAAGAGGCCAATGTGAAGCAAGTCAAAAGAAAGTGGGAGGAAAACGGTGATAAGAATCACCAATACAACAACAACAGCAATTACAACACTAATCGCAACAATTATCCCAACAATCGCAACATCAATCGCAACTACAACAAACGGCCCAACAACAACAACAACAGCAACTACAACAATCATCCCAATAACAATAATAACCGCAACAACAACAACAACAATCAGAAGCAGCTATGCGAAAGGTGTGAAAAGTATCACTCGGGATTCTGCACCAAATTTTGCAACAAGTGTAAAAGAAATGGTCATAGCGCGGCGAAGTGTGAGGTCTACGGACCAGGGGTTAATAGAACGAAAGGAACAAATGGTGTCGGAATGAGTAATGGCGGAGCAAGTAGTGTCGGAGCAAGTTATGCCAATGTAGTTTGTTATAAATGTGGAAAACCGGGCCACATTATTAGAAATTGCCCGAACCAGGAGAACACGAATGGACAAGGCCGCGGAAGAGTTTTCAATATTAATGCGGCAGAGGCACAGGAAGACCCGGAGCATGTTACGGGTACGTTTCTTATTGACAATAAATCTGCTTACGTTTTATTTGATTCGGGTGCGGATAGAAGCTATATGAGTAGAGATTTTTGTGCTAAATTAAGTTGTCCATTGACGCCTTTGGATAGTAAATTTTTACTCGAATTAGCAAATGGTAAATTAATTTCAGCAGATAATATATGTCGGAATCGAGAAATTAAACTGGTTAGCGAAACATTTAAGATTGACTTGATACCAGTAGAGTTAGGGAGTTTTGATGTGATAATCGGTATGGACTGGTTGAAAGAAGTGAAAGCAGAGATCGTTTGTTACAAAAATGCAATTCGCATTATACGAGAAAAAGGAAAACCCTTAATGGTGTACGGAGAAAAGGGCAACACGAAGCTACATCTTATTAGTAATTTGAAGGCACAAAAACTAATAAGAAAAGGTTGCTATGCTGTTCTAGCACACGTCGAGAAAGTACAAACTGAAGAAAAGAGCATCAATGATGTTCCCGTCGCAAAAGAATTTCCCGATGTATTTCCGAAAGAATTATTGGGATTACCCCCACATCGATCCGTTGAATTTCAAATAGATCTTGTACCAGGAGCTGCACCAATAGCTCGTGCTCCTTACAGACTCGCACCCAGCGAGATGAAAGAACTGCAAAGCCAATTACAAGAACTTTTAGATCATGGTTTCATTCGACCAAGCACATCACCGTGGGGAGCTCCTGTTTTGTTTGTCAAGAAGAAAGATGGTACATTCAGGTTGTGTATCGACTACCGAGAGTTGAACAAACTTACCATCAAGAACCGCTACCCACTACCGAGAATCGACGACTTATTTGATCAACTACAAGGCTCGTCTGTTTATTCAAAGATTGACTTACGTTCCGGGTATCATCAAATGCGGGTGAAAGAAGATGATATTCCAAAGACTGCTTTCAGAACACGTTACGGTCATTACGAGTTTATGGTCATGCCATTTGGTTTAACTAATGCACCAGCTGTGTTCATGGACCTTATGAACCGAGTGTGTGGACCATACCTTGACAAGTTTGTCATTGTTTTCATTGATGACATACTTATTTACTCAAAGAATGACCAAGAACAAGGTGAACATTTGAGAAAGGTGTTAGAAGTATTGAGGAAGGAAGAATTGTACGCTAAATTTTCAAAGTGTGCATTTTGGTTGGAAGAAGTTCAATTCCTTGGTCACATAGTGAACAAAAAAGGTATTAAGGTGGATCCGGCAAAGATAGAAACTGTTGAAAAGTGGGAAACCCTGAAAACTCCGAAACACATACGCCAGTTTTTAGGACTAGCTGGTTACTACAGAAGGTTCATCCAAGACTTTTCCAGAATAGCAAAACCCTTGACTGCATTAACGCATAAAGGGAAGAAATTTGAATGGAAGGATGAACAAGAGAAAGCGTTTCAGTTATTGAAGAAAAAGCTAACTACGGCACCTATATTGTCATTGCCTGAAGGGAATGATGATTTTGTGATTTATTGTGACGCATCAAAGCAAGGTCTCGGTTGTGGATTAATGCAACGAACGAAGGTGATTGCTTATGCGTCTAGACAATTGAAGATTCACGAGCAAAATTATACGACGCATGATTTGGAATTATGCGCGGTTGTTTTTGCATTAAAGACTTGGAGGCACTACTTATATGGGGTCAAAAGTATTATATATACCGACCACAAAAGTCTTCCACACATATTTAATCAGAAACAACTGAATATGAGGCAGCGTAGGTGGATTGAATTGTTGAATGATTACGACTTTGAGATTCGTTACCACCCGGGGAAGGCAAATGTGGTAGCCGATGCCTTGAGCAGGAAGGACAGAGAACCCATTCGAGTAAAATCTATGAATATAATGATTCATAATAACCTTACTACTCAAATAAAGGAGGCGCAACAAGGAGTTTTAAAAGAAGGAAATTTAAAGGATGAAATACCCAAAGGATCGGAGCAGCATCTTAATATTCGGGAAGACGGAACCCGGTATAGGGCTGAAAGGATTTGGGTACCAAAATTTGGAGATATGAGAGAAATGGTACTTAGAGAAGCTCATAAAACCAGATATTCAATACATCCTGGAACGGGGAAGATGTACAAGGATCTCAAGAAATATTTTTGGTGGCCGGGTATGAAAGCCGATGTTGCTAAATACGTAGGAGAATGTTTGACATGTTCTAAGGTCAAAGCTGAGCATCAGAAACCATCAGGTCTACTTCAACAACCCGAAATCCCAGAATGGAAATGGGAAAACATTACCATGGATTTCATCACTAAATTGCCAAGGACTGCAAGTGGTTTTGATACTATTTGGGTAATAGTTGATCGTCTCACCAAATCAGCACACTTCCTGCCAATAAGAGAAGATGACAAGATGGAGAAGTTAGCACGACTGTATTTGAAGGAAGTCGTCTCCAGACATGGAATACCAATCTCTATTATCTCTGATAGGGATGGCAGATTTATTTCAAGATTCTGGCAGACATTACAGCAAGCATTAGGAACTCGTCTAGACATGAGTACTGCCTATCATCCACAAACTGATGGGCAGAGCGAAAGGACGATACAAACGCTTGAAGACATGCTACGAGCATGTGTTATTGATTTCGGAAACAGTTGGGATCGATATCTACCGTTAACAGAATTTTCCTACAACAACAGCTACCATTCAAGCATTAAGATGGCGCCGTTTGAAGCACTTTATGGTAGAAAGTGCAGGTCTCCGATTTGTTGGAGTGAAGTGGGGGATAGACAGATTACGGGTCCGGAGATTATACAAGAAACTACCGAGAAGATCATCCAAATTCAACAACGGTTGAAAACCGCCCAAAGTCGACAAAAGAGCTACGCTGACATTAAAAGAAAAGATATAGAATTTGAAATTGGAGAGATGGTCATGCTTAAAGTTGCACCTTGGAAAGGCGTTGTTCGATTTGGTAAACGAGGGAAATTAAATCCAAGGTATATTGGACCATTCAAGATTATTGATCGTGTCGGACCAGTAGCTTACCGACTTGAGTTACCTCAACAACTCGCGGCTGTACATAACACTTTTCACGTCTCGAATTTGAAGAAATGTTTTGCTAAAGAAGATCTCACTATTCCGTTAGATGAAATCCAAATCAACGAAAAACTCCAATTCATCGAAGAACCCGTCGAAATAATGGATCGTGAGGTTAAAAGACTTAAGCAAAACAAGATACCAATTGTTAAGGTTCGATGGAATGCTCGTAGAGGACCCGAGTTCACCTGGGAGCGTGAAGATCAGATGAAGAAGAAATACCCGCATCTATTTCCAGAAGATTCGTCAACACCTTCAACAGCTTAAAATTTCGGGACGAAATTTATTTAACGGGTAGGTACTGTAGTGACCCGAACTTTTCCATGTTTATATATATTAATTGAGATTGATATTTACATGATTAAATGTTTCCAACATGTTAAGCAATCAAACTTGTTAAGACTTGATTAATTGAAATATGTTTCATATAGACAATTGACCACCCAAGTTGACCGGCGATTCACGAACGTTAAAACTTGTAAAAACGACATGACGATATATATATGGATATAGATATGGTTAACATGAGATTATGATAAGTAAGTATCTCTATAAGTATATTAACAATGAGTTATATACATATAAACAAGACTACTAACTTAAGGATTTCAAAACGAGACATATATGTAACGATTATCGTTGTAACGACATTTAAATGTATATATATCATATTAAGATATATTAATATATCATAATATCATGATAATATAATAATTTAACATCTCATTAGATATAATAAACAATGGGTTAACAACATTAATTGAGATCGTTAACTTAAAGGTTTCAAAACAACACTTACATGTAACGACTAACGATGACTTAACGACTCAGTTAAAATGTATATACATGTAGTGTATTTAGATGTATTAAAATACTTTTGGAAGACTTCAAGACATATATCAAAACACTCATACTTAACGAAAATGGTTACAGTTACTTTCCCATTCTTTTCTTTCATCAAGAATTCTAGTCGTATTCTTACCCGTATTATACACATCTTCAAAACGTACTTACTATGGGTATATACCAATAGGAACAAGCATGGGATTCCACTCTTGATTATGTCATGTATGATTAATCAATTTTAACTTCTACCATGAGCTAGTCAACTAACTAGAACTCCTTTTAACCCCACTCACCACTCACCAATTACCACTCATCATTCACTCCATTTCACTTCCAATTCTCTTTCTAATTCTCTCTCAACACACACACACTATTATGAACGTATTTTTCCAGTAGTTAATCATCATCTTCATCAAAAATCACTTCAATAATCAAGCTATAATCATCATAGGAAGAACACTTCAAGAACACTTCAAAAATCCCTTCAAGTTTACTAATTTACTTCCAAGCTTTCTAATCCATTCCAAGTAATCATCTAAGATCAAGAAACCTTTGTTATATACAGTAGGTTATCTTTCTTATTCAAGGTAATATTCATATTCAAACTTTGATTCAATTTCTATAACTATAAACTATCTTAATTCGAGTAAAAATCTTACTTGAACTTGTTTTTGTGTCATGATCCTACTTCAAGAACTTTCAAGCCATCCAAGATCCTTTGAAGCTAGATCATTTCTTGTCACTTCCAGTAGGTTTACCTACTAAACTTGAGGTAGTAATGATGTTCATAACATCATTCGATTCATATATATAAAACTATCTTATTCGAAGGTTTAAACTCGTAATCACTAGAACATAGTTTAGTTAATTCTAAACTTGTTCGCAAACAAAGGTTAATCCTTCTAACTTGACTTTTAAAATTAACTAAACACATGTTCTATATCTATATGATATGCTAACTTAATGATTTAAAACCTGGAAACACGAAAAACACCGTAAAATCGGATTTACGCCGTCGTAGTAACACCGCGGGCTGTTTTGGGTTAGTTAATTAAAAACTATGATAAACTTTGATTTAAAAGTTGTTAGTCTGAGAAAATGATTTTTATTATGGACATGAAACTATATCCAAAAATTATGGTTAAACTCAAAGTGGAAGTATGTTTTCTAAAATGGTCATCTAGACGTCGTTCTTTCGACTGAAATGACTACCTTTACAAAAACGACTTGTAACTTATTTTTCCGACTATAAACCTATACTTTTCCTGTTTAGATTCATAAAATAGAGTTCAATATGAAACCATAGCAATTTGATTCAATCAAAACGGATTTAAAATGAAGAAGTTATGGGTAAAACAAGATTGGATAATTTTTCTCATTTTAGCTACGTGAAAATTGGTAACAAATCTATTCCAACCATAACTTAATCAACTTGTATTGTATATTATGTAATCTTGAGATACCATAGACACGTATACAATGTTTCGACCTATCATGTCAACACATCTATATATATTTCGGAACAACCATAGACACTATATTTGAATGTTGGAGTTAGCTATACAGGGTTGAGGTTGATTCCAAAATATATATAGTTTAAGTTGTGATCAATACTGAGATACGTATACACTGGGTCGTGGATTGATTCAAGATAATATTTATCGATTTATTTCTGTACAACTAACTGTGGACAACTAGTTGTAGGTTACTAACGAGGACAGCTGACTTAATAAACTTAAAACATCAAAATATATTAAAAGTGTTGTAAATATATTTTGAACATACTTTAATATATATGTATATATTGTTATAGGTTCGTGAATCAACAGTGGCCAAGTCTTACTTCTCGACGAAGTAAAAATCTGTGAAAGTGAGTTATAGTCCCACTTTTAAAATCTAATATATTTGGGATGAGAATACATGCATGTTTTATAAATGATTTACAAAATAGACACAAGTAATTGAAACTACATTATATGGTTGAATGATCGAAATCGAATATGCCCCTTTTTATTAAGTCTGGTAATCTAAGAATTAGGGAACAGACACCCTAATTGACGCGAATCCTAAAGATAGATCTATTGGGCCTAACAAACCCCATCCAAAGTACCGGATGCTTTAGTACTTCGAAATTTATATCATATCCGAAGGGTGTCCCGGAATGATGGGGATATTCTTATATATGCATCTTGTTAATGTTGGTTACCAGGTGTTCACCATATGAATGATTTTTTTCTCTATGTATGGGATGTGTATTGAAATATGAAATCTTGTGGTCTATTGTTACGATTTGATATATATAGGTTAAACCTATAACTCACCAACATTTTTGTTGACGTTTAAAGCATGTTTATTCTCAGGTGAATATTAAGAGTTTCCGCTGTTGCATACTAAAATAAGGACAAGATTTGGAGTCCATGTTTGTATGATATTGTGTAAAAACTGCATTCAAGAAACTGATTTCGATGTAACATATTTATATTGTAAACCATTATGTAATGGTCGTGTGTACACAGGATATTTTAGATTATCATTATTTGATGATCTACGTAAAGCTTTTTAAACCTTTATTTATGAAATAAAGGTTATGGTTTGTTTTAAAAATGAATGCAGTCTTTGAAAAACGTCTCATATAGAGGTCAAAACCTCGCAACGAAATCAATTAATATGGAACGTTTTAAATCAATAAGAACGGGACATTTCACCAATGTTGATAGAATGATCCAATCTTCAACTTTGATGTTTAGATCTTTTCCTTTGGTGAAGAATGGCTCTAAACCCTCCAAAACGACTTCTTTTGCTCCGGAATTCGTCCCCTAAAACTGCATAACCTAATTGGGGTGAAAACCCCGTATATTTATAGTAGGAGAAAAAGTGACCAGAACCACCCCGAATCGCGGCCGGGATTCGACAATCGCGATCGGGATCAAACCATTACATTGCGACCGGGATCCAGCCATCACGACCGCGATCTTCTTAATTTCGATTTCTTCAAGTTCTGTCAATGTATCACGGCTGGGATCATCCCTATCGCGACCGCGATTAGCTCCAGCTTCAAAATTCTTTGTTTTTCTTTTTTCGCGTTTTATCTTGTCTTGAGCTTATATGAAGCTAATTCTTTGCCGAGTCTAATTTAGTCAATTATCCTTTTTGCGTTCCTGTAGTACCTGTAATCACATAAAAACATATATAGGATAATAACGAGCGATCATGGTAGCCCATAAACTGAAGTACTAATCACAAACCTAAGCTAGATGTCTATGGACTTACAGGAAAATGCATCAACAACTCCCCCTAGGACCTAGACCATCGATTACAATAAAGTAAACGTTCGTGAAATACATATAAGTCCAAAAGTAACATCAGTTTAACATCAAATACATATCCAGATTCTCTCTCTCGCATAAATACATCATCAAAAACAAAAATACAAACTAGCAATACAGTATCTGACATAGATCAGCTGGCTTGAACTTGGTTTGAGCTTTGAGCATCACTTTCTCTGTTGAGGTAGGCATGGTAGATATCTATCACACGTTGATATCTCATAGCTTCCTCTTTTCGATCATCTCTAAACGTAATGTGATGGCGGTGAAGGGTCTCCACTGTAGAGACCCGTCCTAATCCATTTGGACGAATACATTACATTTGGTAACATCGCGAGATACTTGACCTCTATATGATACATTTTACAAACATTGCATTCATTTTTTAAAAGACAAACTTTCATTTCATCGAAAGTTGACGGCATGCATACCATTTCATAATATATCCAACTATAATTGACTTAATAATAATCTTTATGAACTCAACGACTCGAATGTAACGTCTTTTGAAATATGTCATGAATGACTCCAAGTAATATCTCTAAAATGAGCAAATGCACAGCGGAAGATTTCTTTCATATCCGAGAATAAACATGCTTTAAAGTGTCAACCAAAAGGTTGGTGAGTTCATTAGTTTAACATAAATAATCATTTCCATCATTTTAATAGACCACAAGAATTTCATTTCCAGTTCTCATAAATATACGTCCCATGCATAGAGACAAATATCATTCATATGGTGAACACCTGGTAACCGACACTAACAAGATGCATATAAGAATATACCCTATCATTCCGGGAAATCCTTCGAACATGATAAAAATGAATTCGAAGTACTAAAGCATCCGGTACTTTGGATGGGGTTCGTTAGGCCCAATAGATCTATCTTTAGGATTCACGTCAATTAGTAGATCGGTTTACTAATTCTTAGGCTACCAAGCAAAAGGGGCATATTCGGCTTCGATCATTCAACCATATAATGTAGTTTCGATTATTTGTGTCTATTTCGTAAAACATTTATAAAAGCGAATGTATTCTCAGTCCCAAAAATATATATTGCAAAAGCATTTTAAAAGGGAGCAAATGAAACTCACCATACGATATTTTGTAGTAAAAATATTCATACGACGAAATTGAACAATGCAGGGTTGGCCTCGGATTCACAAACCTATATCATGTATATTATATTAACACATATAATTGAAGTCAAATAAATTTATGTATTATTATTAATATAACTGTTATTTTTAGTAATTCATGTGTTTCATTATTAACTTAAATATATTTACGTTATATACTTTAAATAAATAATTTATAAAATGTAGTTTTATTAAGTATATTTTTTATATAACTAACGTTTATTGTAATAATAATAATATTAATAGTAATATTGATAATAATGATAATATAGTTGTAATAATAATAATGGTAAAAGTAATAATAATGATAGTAATAATATTAAAAATGCTAAAAATATTATTAATAATGTTAATACTAATAATGATAATGATAAAAAAATAATAATAATGATAATAAATAATAAAAAAATGTATTATATAATTTTGATCCTAATTCTTAATACTAATAATACTTATTAATAATACTTTATAGTAATTAATGTAAATAATAATAATAAAAATAATAATAATAATAATAATAATAATAATAATAATAATAATAATAATAATAATAATAATAATAATAATAATAATAATAATAATAATAATAATAATAATAATAATAATAATAATAATAATAATAAGTAAACTACCTCAAGAAGTATTCCCTAAAAAAAATGTCAAGTCCAGGTTTGAACCCGCGACCCCCGTTAACCCAATAATATCCTTAACCATTGAACCATCTGCTGCTTTTCTGTTTTAATATCACGACCAAATTTGTTTAACCCATTTTCTATATCTATCTTCTTCATTCTACAAACCGTTCATCGTCATTTTCATTCGTTTGTCATCACCCGTAAAATCATGAATTATTCATCATTATCATACAAATCGTAACCATCATCATTGTCTTTCATTATCATCACTATCATAGAATTATATCATTTTCATGATCATAATTCATCTTTTATCATCATCATAAAATCAACATCTATATATACTAATCATTATCATATATCATATATCATATCATCATGTGTAACAGCACCACGACATCATCATGCTCACCATAAGATAACTCGTTCATCATCATCGACCTTCATTACTACACAACATTATAATCATCTTGATCCGTACTCATCATCACATTCATGAAATCACGATCACTATTATTTTCTATCATATTCTTCGTAAATCTCAGTTTTATAACCATAATCTATAAAATCCACATATGACCTCATTGGATCATTATTAACATTAAAATTGTAAATCTTAAGGTTATCATCTTTATCTAATCATCATAATAATCTCATTCGTGATCCTAATCATCCTTAAAATTTTTGTTTCTAAACTTTATCATCAATATCTAATTAATTACCATATCATCTAACCTCTCGGCTCTATAGAAAAATTGAATCACGACCCAATAGTAAACTTGGATCACAGTCCAACAGACTCATCACGGCCCAGATAGAATTGGATCATCATGACCCACTCAAACAAATAGTTATTCTGCCCAAAGCAAGAGAGTAAATACTCTGAAATTTTAAAAGGAGCCCCATTTCAATCGGCCCAATAATCTAATCAGTCCATTTAATCAATAAAGGTTTTCGGTTACAATTTAAACAGGAATGAAGCAATCCCAGCTGTCCTAGATGTACCCTTATATGCATATTACTTCAATTTCTCAATCAGTGTAATAGTAACGAGCACACAAGTGGGTTTTGTATAAATTATTCCTTTATTCTCTGCATAAAATTAATGATTGTTTCATTAAAATAAAAACGTCCCATAAGTGGACATGTCATCCAGCAAATAGAAAAAGAAAAGAACGTGCACCTCAACATTATTAAATTACAATCATTATACTTCATATCATCATTGAGACGTTCAAGCAGAAACAGAAGTAGATGGGTTTCTTGTGTGGGTTCGTTTGGTTTGTAATGAATGTAAACAGATCATAGAGACATAGTAGCAAATAACAGTGATTATGGTTTTGGTTGTTTGTTGAAAAACGGAAATGTAAGCACATGCAGATTGTAGCAGAAACAAGTAGTAGTAGCAGTGGTCCTAGTGAAATTTGGGTGTCGGTATACAGAGATGATCATGGAGCAAGTACTTGTAATATAGTAAAAGAGTTTGATTAGTTTATTAGCTCCATTATTTGGATTGTTGAAAACGAATATAGCAAAAAGAAAAGGGCCCGTTTTTAATAAAGAAAGGAAAGAAAGAAAGAAGGTGTCGGTTATAAAGGGAAAAGAAAGAAAGTGATAAAGCAAGCAGTATACCGAAATAATTCTAATAAAAAGCAATTAGTTGCAGCTGGTTGTTGGGGTTTTGAACTAGCAAGAACACAGACAAACGTAGCAGCAATAATTTGGGTTTTGTTTGATGTTTTCGAGTGTCAAACCTGTACAGAAGCGTCCACAGCAATTATATTCTTTATTACTTCATCTTCTTCATAGTTATTTTTCATTGTTACTTAATAGAATCAAAATAGAAAGTTTAGCAGCAGCTGTAACAGTTAATTTGATGTGGGTTTGTGTAGCTGAACTAGAACCGAAAAAAATGGAAGTTTGTGTCGTGTTTGGTGTTGGGTTGAAGATGGCAGTTTGAAGAATTCACGACATATAAACAATGAATCTGTTTATGAAGGTAATAAGGGTTGATCATATGCGGTGGTGGTGTTTTATGGCTGTTAACCGTAGCAACTTTCGATGGATATGATGATGTTTGATCGATTTTGTTTTGATTTAGGATTCACGAAAAGAACAGAAAGAGAAGAAATAAAATATAATACCCGTTGGCCGTTGGTGATCGAGGTGGTATAAGGTGGTGACGGTTGAGATAGTTAAGGAGAAGAAGGTTGAGGAAATAAATGGGTGTGTACTTGTCTGTGTTTCTGTATGAAATTTAGGATATAGACTTAGATAAATAATAACTACCATAATTAATTACAATATCAATCATAACATAGCGACCCTTCAATCATCATAGTTCACGGGTGAAAAATAAGTTGTACAAGTGGGTGTGTCGACATTAGATCATGGGCAAAACAGAAAGGCAGAAAAAGAAAACATCTGATAATGATTTCTAACAGAATTCGTTTGTATATGCTTTATATATATATATAATAATTAATATTAATAATAAATAAATATAAATATATTAATAATAACAATACTTTTAAAAATACTAATAATAATAATAATAATATTAATACTGATAACAATGATAATAATTATTAATAATAATATTATTAATGATAATTGTGTTATTTTTATATTAATAATAATAATGATAATTATAATATAAATAATGATTTTAATGATAATGGTAATAATATTATTTAATGATAATACTAGTAATAATATTAATATAACAAATTACATGTATCAAATTACATATCTATATATTATATTTATTTATATTTATTTATATATATGAGTGTACATATTTATTCACAAATAACTGTTCGTGAATCGTCGAAAATAGTCGGAGGGTAATTGCATATATGAACATGGTTCAAAAATTTTGAGACTTCATCATTACAGACTTTGCTTATCGTTTCAAAATCATAAATAAATTAAGTTTAAATTTGATCGGAAATTTCTGGGTCGTCACAGTACCTAACCATTAAAGAAATTCCGTCCCGAAATTTGAGTGAGGTTGTCATGGCTAACTAATAAGAATATTTTCATGACAAAATAGAGTTATATCATCATCGAATAATATAGATAAAAAAAATTCAATTACTCGAAGAGTACGAGTGAAGCTATCACAAAAGATTGGAATAAGATAATAGATATTCGTCTTTACTATTGACGTAGTCACGTTTGAATTCCGGAATTCAAGGAATTTAAAAGAAAATCTTGGAAATCTATAAGATCTGATTCTTCGGGATTTATGGAACTTAGGACCTCTTTAATTAAATGAGATCATCTGTCTCGATTGCTTTATCTGGTATTTTCACTATAAATGAACTTCTTCCGTTTAATTATTTTCACTACTCCTATACTTTCTTTCTCGATCCATACTTTCAATGATTATGAATATGCTTAATCCAACTCTGGTTCTCAACCTCATTCTGACTATTGCAACAATCATTCTTCTATTCCAACTCCCACCATAGGAATCTGTTTATTTATACTTCGCTCTTGGGGTAATTGTGTTTATCATACTGCCCGTGTCTTTATATTGCTATTCGTGTTAATGTACATGGTTTGTGATTTCAGTGTTGTTGTCGAGTTTTATATCTTCCCTTATGTTTCGGAGCTCTTTGTCTTTTTATTCTCTTCTCGGCCTCTAGTAAAGCGAGTAATGGTTCAGAATTCGTAGATATAGAGTTTCGAATGATTATAATGTTCTAAGCAGGAAGGAACGTAATAGCACGATTTGATTTGGTAAATTACCAGAATCACAGAGAATAGAACTATCAAGAATATATTTTCTTGATCTGTTCAGAGGTTAAGTAGAATGAAAGAGTTATGTAACATGGCACACGATGATGGTATGATCTGTGAATCATCACGTTCCATTAGAAACTCAGCATGACTTAATGTAATATAATCACGTCGGCCAAGCATCATTATATTATACTAACTCATGTTTCAATTCCCAACACTTCTCCAGAAACATTCATAATTTAAATTTAGGTTTTACAGAAGTTTCCAATATAATGTAATACAGAAAACACGAAGAGGTAGATAATTTCGGACAAGAATATTTATGCAAATATTCTCATAAACATCGAAGATATTTATGATGGTATTTTGGAATTTCTAAGTTCGAAGGTTGATGAAGAAAAATTTTCCGCAAGATTTTAACATGACTTCGGAGTAAGATATTCTCTAAAGATTTCATCGGATCCAGAATTACCTGGATTCTTTGAATATAGGGTTTAGTCCTTGTATTTGTCCTTGGTCTCCTTCATGGTTAGCTCAATCCGTTTTTCAGTACCAAATTTTCTATCGAGCGTTCCCAACACTCTCTTCTTTATCATCAACTTTTGGCCGTTTAGACCATCTACAATTTTTCTGTTTCCTCTGCATATAATGCTATGATATCTGAATCATCGGTTATCAATTCAAGGTGGTTTCAAGAGAATTGTGTTTTTAGATGATTAAACGCTGATGGTAATATGGTGAAATATAAAAGGTTCCCCAGTAATAATAAAAGAGAACACATATATATCAAGGTTATAATAAGGCTAGTCCGACTGAAAATTCGATGTTGATTTGCTGGAGCTGTGACAAAATTGACTAATTTGGAAAGAAATTGCAGAATTATTTTCGGTAATAACAATGCCAAAGGAGTTAGCATAGATACGTGTTAAACGTTTACTCAGGTTTTCGAGAGTTTTTCAGGTGCATAACTAAATGCATAAATCTTTCCTTCCGTAGATGAAGTGCGGTTGGTTCATATAACACCCCAGATTTTTTTTTTTATACAGCGGAAGACCAATTTAACTAATACATAAGTTAAAAATGTATATATACATATATAATCCACTTAATGATAACATGTTAATAAATAAACGACCGGGTGTTATATTAAAACGTAAATACAACTTTAATAGAAAAGATGCGACATCAGAGTTTCCGACTTTGTCAAACATATCTTCCAACATCCCATCTTCGCCCTGATAACTAGCATACAACAAAATCATAACCTGCAGGGAAGATGTGGGGGATTAGCACGAAGCTAAGTGAGTGTAACTAACTACAGGCAATAGTATACAGGAACTGTGATACTAATCATGTCACAAAATCTAACACACAAACATCACCCAAGTGCCATCTACAGAGACTCTGGCGGCTCGGCTAAACCATTAACCACCAGCTAATCGGACTTGGGCTTACTAGATGTTCCTCCACCATCGTGTGTATATATATAATCCACACGCGACGAACGCGTCATTCACATATATATACACCTCGATTGTCTAGGCTACCACATGAGGAACCCAACCCGCAGGTTGATCTCTCCTACCGAGGCTACCACACAATAGGGATGCACTGGGCTCCAGCAGACAAGCATCAACTAACATGCAGTCATCACAACATACTAACTAACCACAATAATAAGTATATCTAACAAGCATGGCAATCATAATATAACATGCTTCTCTATACTATATTCTCCAGTTAGTCCCACTCACCGATACTGACACACTCGGTAGTCTAATGTCACCGAGTCTTCTCCTCGTCTGTATCACCTAAAAACAATACTCACAAGTTAGTTATAATATTATGATCATCAAAATACAAACGGGCAGCATAACGGCTAAAAATCAACACTTGGTAAAATTTTACACTACCAAAGACACCCAATCGACTGTCAGAGACAGTCGGCCGACTGTCTACACTCACTCGGCCGAGTGTCTAGACACTCGGTTGATGGTCTCTCACAGACACACTCGGCCGATGGTCAAGTCAGTCGGTCGATGGTCGAGTCAGTCGGTCGATTGTCAAGAGACAGTCGGCCGACTGTGTTTATCTGCAGAAGCTGAAGAACAAAGTGACGGGTTTCACCCAAAATCAACCAATTCTTGCTCTAGATCTCGATTACGACCTCAAAACTGACCAAATCATAGACACTAACCATGTAGAAACATAAACCCACGAGATTTGGACCCAAACAACATCAAATCTAACCACTTTGACCCAAATTACACACTTGTAAAAACTTACACAAAAACTCCATTTTCTTGAAGATTAAAGCATGAAAACTTGTGATTCTTACCTTGATAGAATCAGTAGACAACAAAGAACACGATTCTAAGATCAATTTGAGCCCAAGAACAAGTTTTGATGGTTAGGGTTTGGTGAGATGGAGATGAACGTACGGGAGTAATATTTGGGGAAGAATCTAGAAAAAATGAAGATAATTCTCCCCACCTACACACTTAAGGGTTAAAAACCCATACATCACAACGCACGGGTATTTATCAGTTATCTGAATTCTTTCGTATCGCATTTGGTGACCCAAACGAAGTCTAAATTAAATAAACAAACCTGTTATGTGACCCTTGTCACAAACTGGTCCTAACCACATCATTATTTAATAATAAATATAAAATTAAAATAAAAGCATATAATAACACCACACAACCTGAGGGCAAAATAGTAATCTATCAGCTAGGCCCGATTCGAGGGTGTTACAAATCTACCCTCCTTAAAGAGATTCCGTCCTCGGAATCTACTAAGTCATAGCCAACAAGGGTCACAGGTAACAAATACCAACACAATTGGTCACACCGGTAGCTACACCAAAACACATCCTAAGATAACAAGCATTACCAAGGTTCATTAGTTTTCTCATCTGCCAACCTATAAGCGAAAATCATTAATTTAAATACTCACCGTCACTAAGTCAATGCTAACCCTTTCTGTTACGACCAACTCCAATCATGCAACACAACATTCAGATAATTTATCCCGCAATTGTCTATAGCATCACAATTATCGCTTGAAGGGGTAACCAACTACCAACAATCAACTGTTTAACAAGGGCCGTGCACGTCATCTTTTATCCTAGCTCTATGCTAAGAGGATAACGATTAAATAATTCAACGCTAGATGCAATCAACATTCATTCAAATACAAGACAATCCAAAAGTATAATATAGACCCATCATCAACTTAATTGACTTCCACAAAAAGTTTCACATCAAACTGTCACTACACCCCACTTTCTGAAGATACCAACGGTTATATACTGTCAATTTCATTGAATCGGACTGATCCATCAAATTTTGAGATTACCCATAAAGTTAACCCATCAAATCTTATATTCAGTTTATTCTAAGTCATCAGTCTGTTGTCAACGTGTCACATGAAGACGCAACTAAGTTAAGCCCACAATTCTACATCACCAAATCAACAAAGGTCATGGGTATTACAAACCGCCACAACGGGCCACAACGTGAACTAAGTCAAATCATGTCCTACCGTCATACGCCTTACAAGCTCCGTTCATTCTCGTAGGTCAAAAGTTATCTTATCGGTCTAAGTCAAACACACCATCTGCTAGTCTACTACCCAAGGGTCAAGACCCGCTAAATGCCGATCTGCAAACTTACTTACTTACACTACACGATATCTGAATCGTTCTTCACATTCTGGTATAGAAAACAGTCTTTACCACTAGCTAAAGAAATTCAATGCTGACAACCTGCCGCTATCTAATAACTGAACAAGTATAATTTCGTCTGAATTCCAAACTTGATCTATCAATAATCTTACGAAATACCACGAAAATTCCATCTCATGTCTAGGTTTTACACACTAACTCTCGAGTCACTACTAATGACCCACTACATTATATCTGTCAATCATGATTTGAGGTTATTCTTGAGTCACTTTCATCGAATTTCCTAGATCAACTCAGTCTAAAACACTTAATAATGGCTATCATTTACCTTAGAATACATAAACTTAGCTAATTTCATCACTACAACATAGCCAAATCAACTCGGATTACACTAATTTACCCAAATTCCGTAATTTAATACTTGTTTTAATCCCGATATTCAAGAATTTCGTTGAAATTCGCTTATCTGGTTCAATGTTCCCCAATTATTCAATGACTAAATCGTTATTCTGATCAACTCAATCATAGTAGAAATGATTACCAACCCAAATTCAAATCATTTCAATCATTACATCACAAATCGTGAGTAAAGAATAATCGTCCACACATTCTGAAAGTAGATATCTAAGTATTAATTTGTGAAGACCCGTCCTAATCCATCCGGACGAAGTCCATATTGATTATAAACGATTCACAACAGTTGATTACATCGCGAGGTACTTGACCTCTATATGATACATTTTACAAACATTGCATTCGTTTTTGAAAAGACAAACTTTCATTACATCGAAAGTTGACAGGTGTAGCGACCCGACC
This sequence comes from Rutidosis leptorrhynchoides, assembly GCF_046630445.1. Lineage (NCBI taxonomy): Eukaryota > Viridiplantae > Streptophyta > Magnoliopsida > Asterales > Asteraceae > Rutidosis > Rutidosis leptorrhynchoides. The sequence continues at coordinate 276,616,560 of NC_092339.1, read as the reverse complement.
AAACCATGTTTGACGGCGCCGTCTACTTAGGTCCCGTTACGTGGTCATAAGTCTTTAAGACAAAGTTTGACCAAAATATGTCGCCTTCATTTCATAATAAAGATTGTTCCCAAAGTTTACAAGAATTGTTCAACCAATAGTTAAGTTACAACGTTATAATACGAATGAAATCTAGGCGACATGGTTTAAAGTAAAGTCAAAAGACGCTCCATGAAATGCACATATACTCGACATCCAATGCAAGTATCAAATAATGAGCGGAAGCATGTATCATGTATCGTTCAAGGATCTGAGAAAAACATAGAAATCTGTCAACGAAAACGTTGGTGAAATCATAGGTTTAAGTAAGTAAGTACAAGTGAACCACAAGATTTGCATCAATGAAATAATAGTAATACATTCCAAAAGTTTGTTTCACGAGCACCCAATTATCAATGCTTAACATTTCCTTCCATTGAACCCCATCACTTAGTGCTAGAACATACACTGTTTCTCGAAAATATATTTCATTCGTAAACGGTAGCGAACCGTTTGAATGAGGGTTTGTCAAACCCATATGGATCCATACAACATAAGTTCTCGCTTACACCCGGCAAGTGTAACTAATGATAATCGAATTGAGGATTTTGTTCTAAACTCGTATGTAGAATGTTTGTTTTCCTGTACTTGTGTTCACTTAGTAAAAGAAATGTTTATGTTTTCTCATCCCAAATGTAAGTTCAAAAAGAGTAAAAGTGGGACTATGATCTCACCTTGAGTGTACGAGTAGTAAAGTACTTCGACAAGTAAATGTGTGCAAAGAACAATGCTAGTCTTGACCTAAACAATAGGTCGTATCAATAACGGTAAACACGATAGGTCAAAGATGTTCAATTAGTCCTATGGCTCGTTACGACTCAATAATGTAGCATGTGAGTCAAGTTGTCATGTTTCATGCAAGGTACAAGTATAAAAACATGTTAGAACGATTGCACAAGTATTTGGTTAAGTTTGATTAAAAGTCAACTTGGTCGGGTCAAAGTCAACAGAAAAGTCAACGGGGTCGGGTTGGATATCCGACAATTTTTCTAAGTTATATAATCATATATGAGCATGTTGGCCAAGTTTCATGTTAATCGGAGGTCCGTAGCATAGCAAACATTTTCATGTCAAATGACCAAGGCGAACAGTCAGTTTTAGCACAATGGGACGGCGTCCCAAAGAGCTAGACGGCGTCCCACAATGAAGGGTGGGACGGCGTCCTGCCATCCTAGACGGCGTCTAGGTTCAAATGGTGGGACGGCGTCCCAAGTATCTGGACGGCGTCCCAAATGCCTTACAGGCCCTGTTTGCTGAATTTCTCAATTGCACGAACCAAAACACAAACCAACACATTTTACAAACCGCGAACAATTAGAACATGTAGTTTATATCATCGGAAAGCTCTTTCGACAAGGAACGCAACTAAGCACTTTTCATCAAGCAAAAACATCATATACTATAACCGAAATCCCGTCAAGCGATCAATAGAGGTTTTTTTTCAAGTTTCAAGTTTATCAATTTTAATTTAAGTTTCGGGAATCCAATTTATACATATGATATGCCGTTTTGAAGGTAATTAAGCATACAACACAACCTAACACTTACAACTAACATTCCATGTCATTCAAATCATTAAAAGTCCATTTTAAGTTCATGAAACCTTAATCTAAATTCACCAAATTTCATAATCAAGTTTAGGAGGTTTCATTAATCAAACTATACATCATAATGAAGCTAGTAACACTAGAAACACAATTAAAACATGATCTCTTAGCATCAAACAACATATGAACACTCAAATTTCAAGATCAACACACCAAAATTCAAGTTCATGCTAGTTACACTAAAACAACGAGATCGAGCATATAAATCACATAAACAAACTAGACTCGAGCCATAGACACTAATTAACAACCTTATAACTTAAAAATCTCAAGAACACAAGAATTAGTGATTTTAGAAAGTTACCCAAAATTGATGAAATCGGTATGGAAACGAAGAGGAGATCACGAGGAGTTCAAATATGCAATTTGTTTTGATCGAATCCTTCTTGAACGAATTTGGATGATGATTGAAGGTTTGAGGGTTTTGAGAGAAAAAGGGTGAAGTATTATTTGGGAGGTGATAAAATGAATGGAGAGGAAAGAGTTGACTAGTTGACCTAGTCATCTCTTTCTCCATTTGGCAACTTTAGTCCCTCAACTTAGGAAACGGGTACGGGAATTACCTAAACGAGATAATTCAAACGCGTATTAACGAGATGTGTTATAAACATATAACGGACTTTATATTAGTATAACGGAAAAGTAAATGGAAAAAGGCGGGATGTTACATTACCTACTCCTTAAAAGAAATTTCGTCCCGAAATTTAAGTAGGCGTAGTAGTCGTTGTTTCTTCCTCGAGATCTTGCGTTTCCGAATTCACGAATAGATGAGGATACTTCCTTTGCATTTGATCTTGTCTTTCCCAAGTAAACTCGGGTCCTCTTTTGGCGTTCCAACGGACTTTAACAATCGGGATTCGACTTTGTTTCAATGTCTTGACGGAGGTGTCCACAATTTCAACCGGTTCTTCCACAAAATGAAGTTTGTCATCAATAATAAGTTCTTCGAGAGGGATGACGATATCGGGTTCGGCAAGACACTTTTTCAAGTTAGATACATGGAAGGTGGGATGAATGGAGTTCAATTGAGGCGGAAGATCTAAACGATAAGCAACGGTTCCAATACGCTCCAAGATTTCGAAAGGACCAATATACCGCGGATTTAACTTCCCGCGTTTCCCAAAACGGATTACACCCTTCCAAGGTGCGACTTTTAACATTACTCGGTCACCGACTTGAAATTCTAGATCGTTGCGTCGCTTGTCGGTATAGCTCTTTTGACGACTTCGGGCCGTCCTAAGCCTATCTCGGATTTGAACGATTTTCTCGGTGGTTTCGTGAATGAGTTCGGGTCCGGTGATTTGCACGTCGCCTACCTCGGCCCAACAAAGAGGTGAACGACATTTGCGGCCATATAGCGCTTCAAAAGGTGCGGCTTTAATACTCGCGTGATAACTATTGTTGTAAGAGAACTCGGCGAGAGGTAAGTGCTTGTCCCAAGCTTTTCCGAAATCAACCACGCAAGCTCGTAACATGTCCTCTAAGGTTTGAATTGTACGTTCGCTTTGTCCATCGGTTTGAGGATGATATGCGGTGCTCATGTCTAAACGTGTTCCCAACGCTTCTTGCAATGTACGCCAAAATCTAGAAACGAAACGACCATCTCGGTCGGAGATAATCGATAAAGGTACACCGTGTCGGGCTACGATCTCCTTAATGTAAAGTTGTGCAAGTTTCTCCATTTTGTCCGTTTCTTTCATGGCAAGGAAGTGTGCGGATTTGGTGAGACGGTCAACAATAACCCAAATGGTATCATAACCGCCCGTCGTTTTTGGTAGCTTGGTGATAAAATCCATCGTTATCCCTTCCCACTTCCATTGCGGGATCTCGGGTTGTTGAAGTAATCCGGACGGTCTTTGGTGTTCGGCCTTGACTTTGGAACATGTCAAACACTTGGAAACATAAGTAGCTACGTCCCTTTTGATGTTCGGCCACCAATATAGCTGTTTAAGGTCGTGGTACATCTTATTGGCACCGGGGTGAATCGAGTATCGTGACTTATGGGCTTCATCTAAAATAAGGCTTCGTAGATCCCCATAACTAGGCACCCAAATTCTTCCGGCGAAATATCGGAGTCCGGTTTCTTTAACTTCGAATCGAGAGGTGAGGACGTTCAAGTGTTCGAGAGAGATGTTTTCATCCTTGAGAGCCTCATCTTGGGCTACCCGAATTTGGCTATTAAGGTTTGTGTGGATGGTGATGTTTAAAGCTCGGACACGGAGAGGCACCGCTCTTTCTTTTCGACTTAAGGCATCGGCTACTACATTTGCCTTCCCGGGATGGTAACGAAGCTCGCAATCGTAATCGTTTAAGGTTTCAATCCACCTTCGTTGTCTCATGTTTAGTTGCTTTTGATCGAAAATGTGTTGAAGGCTTTTGTGATCGGTGAAGATAGTACTCTTGGTTCCATAAAGATAGTGTCTCCACATTTTAAGTGCAAAGACAACGGCTCCGAGTTCGAGGTCATGTGTCGTATAGTTTCGTTCATGAATTTTGAGTTGTCGAGAAGCATAAGCAATGACTTTCGTTCGTTGCATCAATACACACCCAAAACCATGTTTTGAGGCATCGCAATATACAACAAAGTCATCATTGCCTTCGGGAAGTGACAAGATAGGAGCGGTGGTTAGCTTCGTTTTCAAGATTTGGAATGCGGATTCATGTTCGGTCGCCCAAATGAATTTCTTTCCCTTGTGAGTCAGTGCGGTTAGAGGACGTGCAACCAAAGAGAAATTTTCGATGAATCTACGATAGTACCCGGCGAGACCCAAAAATTGACGAATGTGAGTAGGAGTAGTAGGAGTCTCCCATTTGCTAATGGCTTCGATTTTCGTTGGATCGACTTTAATACCTTGGTCACTTACAACATGACCAAGAAATTGAACTTCCTTTAACCAAAATTCACACTTGGAGAATTTGGCATAGAGTTGTTCTTGTCTTAAAAGTTCAAGCACAAGTCGGAGATGTTGTTCGTGCTCTTCTTCATTTTTAGAATAGATCAATATGTCATCGATGAACACAATAACGAATTTATCGAGATACGGTTTGCACACGCGGTTCATAAGATCCATGAACACCGCCGGTGCGTTAGTGAGACCAAATGGCATGACAAGGAATTCATAACTACCATAACGAGTTCGGAAAGCGGTTTTGGAGACATCTTCCCCCTTAACCCTCAATTGATGATAACCCGAGCGGAGATCGATTTTCGAATATACACAAGACCCTTGTAGTTGATCAAAGAGGTCATCGATGCGAGGAAGAGGATATCGGTTCTTAACCGTCAATTTATTTAGTTCACGATAATCAATGCACATTCGTAGGGATCCGTCTTTCTTTTTAACAAACAAAATCGGAGCGCCCCAAGGTGAATGGCTAGGTTGGATAAAACCACGATCAAGTAGTTCTTGGATTTGACTTTGCAATTCTTGCATTTCAGATGGAGCGAGTCTATATGGTGCACGCGCTACGGGTGCGGCTCCCGGAATAAGATCGATTTGGAATTCAACCGGTCGATGAGGCGGAAGACCCGGCAATTCATCGGGAAATACATCGGAATAGTCACTAACAATTGGCACATCATCGATGTGCTTCTCATCGGACTCGACTTTCTTAACGTGGGCAAGGATCGCAAAACAACCCTTACGGAGTAGTTTTCTAACTTTAAGGCACGAAACGAGGTTGAGTCTGGTGCAACTCTTATCGCCATAAACAATCAAAGGTTCACCATTCTCGATAGGAATTCGGATTGCGTTAAGATCACAAAGAATGTGAGATTTCGTTTTGACTAACCAATTCATACCGATTATTACATCAAAGCTTCCTAGTTCCATGGGTATCAAGTCAATTTCAAATTCCTTACCCAAAATGTTTAACGTACACCCCCGGTAATATGTGTCGGCACTTAATAGTTTCCCGTTAGCCACTTCAATGGTATAAGTGGTATCTAATGGAAGAGGTGGAGTGCTAAAAGAATGAGTCAAAGTCTTGGATACAAAGCATTTATCGGCACCCGAATCGAATAAGCAAGAGACATAAGAATTGTTGAGAAGAAACGTACCCGTGACTAGTTCAGTGTCATCCCGGGCTTCCTCGGTGTTGATGTTGAAAGCTCGGCCGCGCGTATTGGTGTTATCTTTCCTTTTCGGGCATGCATTTCTATAATGACCCGTTTGACCACATTCGTAACAAGTGCCCGTCTTTGGCGCATTGGGCCACTTTCGAGCAACGGGAGTGGCACTTTTACAATCGTTGGCCTTATGACCAACTCCTTGGCACCGGTGGCAAATTAACTTGCCACATTCACCAAAGTGATGTTTGTTGCATTTGTTGCAAAGAGGTAGGTTCCCGGCATAACCCTTCTTGCCGTCGAAAGTGAAGGATTTCTTGGCAAAGTTGTTGTTGCTTGATTGGGAGGGTTCCCACTTTCTTTTGTTGCCGCCCGATTTATCCTCGGCCTTAGGTGCCGGAACTACGATTTCGTCAACCGTTTCAATTAGTTGGCGAGCCATGTTCATAGCGGCTTGATGAGTAGTGGGTTTGGATGACATCACCCCTTGTTTGATGCTTTTTGGAAGACCGAGCATGTAGAGCTCAATCCTTTGAGATTCGGGGTTAACAAGATTAGGACACATCAAGGATAGTTCGGCGAAGCGTTGATTATAAGCTTTAAGATCGTTTCCGACCGCTTTCAAAGCTCTTAGTTCTTCCTCAAGTTTTCGGGTTTCTTCGCGCGGAAAATATTCAACAATCATCTTTTCCTTTAGATCGGCCCAAGAGAGGGCATGAGCTTCATCGGTACCCACCGATTGAACATAGGTGTTCCACCATGTTAGAGCAATTCCGGAGAAAGTGTGAGTGGAGTATTTGACCTTGTCTTGGTCCCGACAACCGCTTATGCTAAAGACGGCTTCCGTTTGCTCAAACCATCGGGTGAGCACGACCGGTCCCCCGGTTCCATCAAAAGTGTGAGGTTTGCATCCCATGAAAGCTTTATAGGAGCATCCCTCGTTTGAGTTTCCGGCTCCATTGTTGTTGTTGTTGTTGTTGTTATTGTGGTTGTTATTATTATTGTTGTTGGATGAGTGACCGGCCATGGCCGCATCTACGGCGGTTGCTATCATTCGTTCGAGAGCTTGTTCAGGAGTTTCATTGCGGCGTACACGACGAGGAGCCATTGTTCCTTCAAGACACAAGAATATCATTGATTAGTATTCTCAATAATACTAACCGTGATATAGAATAAAGATAAAGAGAAGTTTTTCCTCGACTCGCCTTAAATTCTTTATGTCATAATGTCGGAACGTTCATATGAGTCACCGTAATATAATCCCGGAAATTATATTACCCTGATTCATATGTGCATTCGACATCATTTCATATAGTCAAGGTGGCGCGTCGATCAAATTAAACAACGTGAGATTAAGATGAACTAAGAGTAGGTATGAGTAGAAGCGTTCGAGTATAAATGCACAAGTAGTCAAGTAATTCCTACTTCAAGTCTATATGCCGGTTGTAGTCTAGACTCACTAATGTACCCTATGACTCGGGGTTGACACCAATGAACTCTAAATCCCTACAACCAACGCTCTGATACCATCTGTAGCGACCCGACCAAACCATGTTTGACGGCGCCGTCTACTTAGGTCCCGTTACGTGGTCATAAGTCTTTAAGACAAAGTTTGACCAAAATATGTCGCCTTCATTTCATAATAAAGATTGTTCCCAAAGTTTACAAGAATTGTTCAACCAATAGTTAAGTTACAACGTTATAATACGAATGAAATCTAGGCGACATGGTTTAAAGTAAAGTCAAAAGACGCTCCATGAAATGCACATATACTCGACATCCAATGCAAGTATCAAATAATGAGCGGAAGCATGTATCATGTATCGTTCAAGGATCTGAGAAAAACATAGAAATCTGTCAACGAAAACGTTGGTGAAATCATAGGTTTAAGTAAGTAAGTACAAGTGAACCACAAGATTTGCATCAAAGAAATAATAGTAATACATTCCAAAAGTTTGTTTCACGAGCACCCAATTATCAATGCTTAACATTTCCTTCCATTGAACCCCATCACTTAGTGCTAGAACATACACTGTTTCTCGAAAATATATTTCATTCGTAAACGGTAGCGAACCGTTTGAATGAGGGTTTGTCAAACCCATATGGATCCATACAACATAAGTTCTCGCTTACACCCGGCAAGTGTAACTAATGATAATCGAATTGAGGATTTTGTTCTAAACTCGTATGTAGAATGTTTGTTTTCCTGTACTTGTGTTCACTTAGTAAAAGAAATGTTTATGTTTTCTCATCCCAAATGTAAGTTCAAAAAGAGTAAAAGTGGGACTATGATCTCACCTTGAGTGTACGAGTAGTAAAGTACTTCGACAAGTAAATGTGTGCAAAGAACAATGCTAGTCTTGACCTAAACAATAGGTCGTATCAATAACGGTAAACACGATAGGTCAAAGATGTTCAATTAGTCCTATGGCTCGTTACGACTCAATAATGTAGCATGTGAGTCAAGTTGTCATGTTTCATGCAAGGTACAAGTATAAAAACATGTTAGAACGATTGCACAAGTATTTGGTTAAGTTTGATTAAAAGTCAACTTGGTCGGGTCAAAGTCAACAGAAAAGTCAACGGGGTCGGGTTGGATATCCGACAATTTTTCTAAGTTATATAATCATATATGAGCATGTTGGCCAAGTTTCATGTTAATCGGAGGTCCGTAGCATAGCAAACATTTTCATGTCAAATGACCAAGGCGAACAGTCAGTTTTAGCACAATGGGACGGCGTCCCAAAGAGCTAGACGGCGTCCCACAATGAAGGGTGGGACGGCGTCCTGCCATCCTAGACGGCGTCTAGGTTCAAATGGTGGGACGGCGTCCCAAGTATCTGGACGGCGTCCCAAATGCCTTACAGGCCCTGTTTGCTGAATTTCTCAATTGCACGAACCAAAACACAAACCAACACATTTTACAAACCGCGAACAATTAGAACATGTAGTTTATATCATCGGAAAGCTCTTTCGACAAGGAACGCAACTAAGCACTTTTCATCAAGCAAAAACATCATATACTATAACCGAAATCCCGTCAAGCGATCAATAGAGGTTTTTTTTCAAGTTTCAAGTTTATCAATTTTAATTTAAGTTTCGGGAATCCAATTTATACATATGATATGCCGTTTTGAAGGTAATTAAGCATACAACACAACCTAACACTTACAACTAACATTCCATGTCATTCAAATCATTAAAAGTCCATTTTAAGTTCATGAAACCTTAATCTAAATTCACCAAATTTCATAATCAAGTTTAGGAGGTTTCATTAATCAAACTATACATCATAATGAAGCTAGTAACACTAGAAACACAATTAAAACATGATCTCTTAGCATCAAACAACATATGAACACTCAAATTTCAAGATCAACACACCAAAATTCAAGTTCATGCTAGTTACACTAAAACAACGAGATCGAGCATATAAATCACATAAACAAACTAGACTCGAGCCATAGACACTAATTAACAACCTTATAACTTAAAAATCTCAAGAACACAAGAATTAGTGATTTTAGAAAGTTACCCAAAATTGATGAAATCGGTATGGAAACGAAGAGGAGATCACGAGGAGTTCAAATATGCAATTTGTTTTGATCGAATCCTTCTTGAACGAATTTGGATGATGATTGAAGGTTTGAGGGTTTTGAGAGAAAAAGGGTGAAGTATTATTTGGGAGGTGATAAAATGAATGGAGAGGAAAGAGTTGACTAGTTGACCTAGTCATCTCTTTCTCCATTTGGCAACTTTAGTCCCTCAACTTAGGAAACGGGTACGGGAATTACCTAAACGAGATAATTCAAACGCGTATTAACGAGATGTGTTATAAACATATAACGGACTTTATATTAGTATAACGGAAAAGTAAATGGAAAAAGGCGGGATGTTACAACAGGCATGCATACCATTTCATAATATATCCAACTATAATTGACTTGATAATAATCTTGATGAACTCGACGACTCGAATGCAACGTCTTTTGAAATATGCCATGAATGACTCCAAGTAATATCTATAAAATGAGCAAATACACAGCGGAAGATTTCTTTCGTACCTGAGAATAAACATGCTTTAAAGTGTCAACCAAAAGGTTGGTGAGTTCATTAGTTTAACTTAAACAATCGTTTCCATCATTTTAATAGACCACAAGATTTCAGATTTCCATTTCTCATAAACATACGTCCCATGTATAGAGACAAAAATATCATTCATATGGATTGAACACCTGGTAACCGACATTAACAATATGCATATATAAGAATATCTCCATCATTTCGGGATCCTCCTTCGGACATGATATAAATTTCGAAGTACTAAAACATCCGGTACTTTGGATGGGGCTTGTTGGGCCCGATAGATCTATCTTTAGGATTCGCGTCAATTAGGGTGTCTGTTCCCTAATTCTTAGATTACCAGACTTAATAAAAAGGGGCATATTCGACTTCGATAATCCAACCATAGAATGTAGTTTCACGTACTTGTGTCAATTTCGTAAAACAGTTATAAAAGTTGCGCATGTATTCTCAGCCCAAAAATATAAAGGGTAAAAAGGCAAATGAAACTCACGATACTGTATTTTGTAGTAAAAATACATATGACGTCATTGAACAATGCAGGGTTGGCCTCGGATTTACGAACCTATATCAATTGTGTATATATTAATACGTATAATGTAAGTTACAAAATTTCATTTATTAATATGTATTATTTATATATTATAGTTTTGTAGAATTTATTCTAACCTTTATTTTAAAACGTATACTTATATTATATTTTATATATATATCGATTTTATGTATATATATCTATAATGATTTACGTTTATATAAATAGTGACATTAATATATTTATATACATATATTTGTGGTTAGTATTGTATTTATGAAATTTTATTAGTTTGTTATGTGAATTATTAATACAATCCTAGTATATACCATAAGTATATATATAGTGTACAAAATATTTATTTGTTAAAATAATAATTTAGATAATAATGATTTACTAATAATAATAATAATTTTATTAATAATGATAATACTAATAGCAAAAAAAATGAAAATGATAACTGTTAATGATACTAATAATAATAACTCTAAAATAATATTAATACTAATACCATACTTATGTTAATAATAAGGGTTCTAATATTTATAAAATGATAAATGATAATCATAATAATACTAGTAAATATTAATGATGATACTGATAAATATGATATTATTAATTGTAAATGTACTGATGATACTATTATTTATAAACCGGTACAAATTCTAATATTGATGATAATAATATATTTTTATTTCCTTCATAATAATAATAATGATAATCATAATCATAATCCTAATGATGATAAAATACTAAAATGATAAGTTTATTACTAATAATAATATTATTAATACCTATCATAATAATAATAGTAATGTCTATAATACTTTCAAATATGATAACAAGTATGATACTAATAATAACAATAACAATAACAATCAAAACAATCACAATAATAATAATAATACTAATAATAATTAATATATAATAACAATAATAAAATTAGAAAAGAAAACTTCCTCACATGAAAAGAGTTTCAAAAAAAAAAGAAACTACCATCCTCTGGAATCGATCTCGTGACCACATGCTCACACGCAAACACTCTCGACTATCCCACCAATTCTGATTCTCTGTACTAATATCGAATTTAAATTTTATATATAAACTGTTTTTCTTCTATTCCTCTTCTTCTCCACAAGTCTCATGGATTCAACAAAACATCAATAACCAAAAAAAAAAAACAAAATCGGGGTTCCCTTTAAAGCTTCAAAACATTACAGAAAAAAAATAATTTGGGTTCTAAAATAAAAAAAAAATACTAAAGGCCTACTGCAGCGTCGGTTCTTGGAACAAAAAAAAATTGATTTCGTAATAGATAACATTATAGATAATGTTTATAACACGAAATAGTTTTCTAAACATGTATAAAAACTACTGGAATCGTCAATTTGATCAGAAACATATACACGAACGCGAATTTGTCTCAAGAACAATTGTTGACTTTTTTTAAACTAAACTTTGACTTCAAAATTCAAGATCGATATAAAGATTTGAGAGTTGAGATTTTGCAGATAGATTCAAAGAAAGATTTCTAACCTTTCTGCATTTTTAGATTTTGAAACTTTATTCGAAATTGAATTAAGAGAAAAAAAAATTGGAGCGTGCAGAGAAGAAGAAAAAAAATATCGCTGTGCTCTTTAATCCCATTGGATTTCCTTTTTATTTGATTTGCAATTATACATAATCATGTTGTAATAATAGAGATCGGTTGATAAAAAATGGAGAAAATGTCAACACAGGTTCACGAGTTGGGAGCAGGAAAGAAACAAAAAAATAATAATAATAGAGATAAAGGATACAGAGGTCACGCGTATAATATAGATCCCTACTGGTTTTTTTAATTAATAATAATAATATATAATAACAATACTATTAATATCTAATAATATTAATAAAATTAATAATAATGATAAATATAATATTAATGATAATAATAATTGTAAAAATGATAATAATAATAATAATAATAATAATACCATACTAATTATGATAATATTAATATTTTATCGATAATAATAATATTAGTAATAATAATCTAATATATACATCCAATTTCATCTTTATATGATATAAAGTGATATTATGAATACAAATATTGATATTTGACGATACAAATAACATTACTACAACAACTATATTTGTATTTAAATTTAATTTATTAATATCATCTATTATTATGTAATATTTAATAATTATGTAATATGTATTGTAACATATACTGAATATTATATATTTATGCATTTTAATATAAATATATTATAATATTTATTTACATACTAATTATATTATACTTATGTATGTAATTAAGAAAAATATAAATGTTTTATATATGTAAGTATTATATATATTTATTAAAATAGTACATTATTTCATCATAGATATATTATAAATTTCTACATATACATAATATAATAATTATGTATAAAATCATATATATATAGTTATATTTATGTATATATGTATACTACCATATATATAAAATCATGTTTTAAATGTTGAGTAGATGATTAATTATGTATATTAAACAATTAACTACAAAGTATAACATTGTACATTTAATATTTTGATAACGTTGGTAAAATATGTTTGAATCATTTATATACAATATATTATATATATTCAAAATGAAAATCTTTAGTTATTAAATGTTATCTTTTATAATAACAAAATTACTTAATAGTTCATTAATACTAATATAATTAGTTTTATATATAATTATTTATATTTACATTCTTAGTTACAATTAAAGGTTCGTGAATCGTCGGAAATAGTTAAAGGTCAAATGTTATCATGAAATAGTTCAAACATAATGAGACTCGGTTTAATAGACTTTGCTTATCGAGTCGAATCATATAAGATTATGTTTAAATTTGGTCGGAAATTCCCGGGTCATCACAGTACCTACCCGTTAAAGAAATTTCGTCCCGAAATTTGAGTGAGGTCATCATAGCTAACAATAAATATGTTTTCCTGACGAATATGAGTTGATAACTTGAGTTTTATCATCATTGAGTAATATGGATAAAAATAATTCGATTATTCGAAGAGTGCGGATGAAGCTATTCACAAAAGGATGAAATGAGAAACAAAGATTTGTTTTTAACTTTTGACGTAGTCAGGTTTGAATTTAGAAAATAAGGCGCGTCTTAACTTTTGACATTGCCTTGGTTGAATTCCGAAATTTAAGGGATTTAAAGAAAATCTTGAAGATCTATAAAATCTGATTCTTCGGGATTTATGGAAATTAAGATCTCTTTAATTAAATACGGTGATCTGCCCCGATTACTACGTCTGATATTTCCAGTATAAATTAAGCTCTTCCTTTCCATTATTCTCACCATTCTTATACTTTCTTTCTTAGTTCATACATCCAAAAGATTCTGAAAATGATTATTCCAGTTCTGATCGTTGTCCTCATCCTTACTATCGCAACAATCATTCTCCTTTTCCAACTTCCACCAGAGGAATCTGCTTTCTTCTACTTCGCCCTCGGGATTATAATGTTTTTAATTCTCCCGTGTCTTTATGTTGCGATAAACATTGATATACACGGTTTGTAATTTATGTGTTGTTATCGGACTTTATATTCTCCCTTATATTTCAAAGCTCTATGCTTTTGTTTTCTCTTCCCGACTTCAAGTCAAGCGAATAATGGTCCAGAATTTATAGATATAGAGTTTTGAATGATTATAATGTTCTAAGCATGAAGGAACGTGATAGCACGATTTGATTTTCAAATTTATCAACATCACGGAAGATAGAACCATCAAGAATACATTTTCTTGATTTGTTACGGAGTTAAGTAGGATGAAAGAGTTATGTAACATGGCACATGATGACGTTATGATCTGTGAATCATCACGTTTCATTTAGAAACTCAACATGACTTACTGTAATATAATCACGTTGATCAAGTGTCATTATATTATACTAACTCATGCATCAGTTCCCATCATTACTTCAATAACATTCATATTTTAAGCTTGAAAATTTATAGAATATAGAAACTAACAGTTTCTATATGATGTAATACTGATAGCATGAAAAGATTAATGATTTCAGATAAGAATAGTTATAAAAATATCTCCAGAAATATGGAGGATATTTATAATGAAAGGTACGATAATATCTCAGAATATCTAAGATCAGAGGATGATAGAAACTATTGACTGCAAGGGTTTAGAGTAAGGAGCAAGTTATTCACTATAGACTTTAGCAGACATTGAATTATTTGGATTCTTTGAAGTCAAACTTATTCTTTGTGATTTATCCACGGCTTTCTTCATAGTTTCGCATAATCTGCTTTTCGGTACTATATTTTCTATTGAATGTTTCCAATATATTGATACACAGGAAGCACGAAGAGGTATATAATTTCGGACGAGAATATTTATGAAAATATCCTCAGAAATATCAAAGATATTGATGATGATATTTTGGAATTTCTAAGTTCGACGGTTGATGGAGAAAGATTTTCCGCAAGATTTTAACATGACTTCGGAGCAAGATATTCTCTAAAGATTTCAACGGATCCAGAATTACCTGAATCCTTTGAATATAGGATTTGGTCCTTGTATTTGTCCTTGGTCTCCTTCATGGGTAACTCAATCTGTTTTTCAATACCCAATTTTCTATCGAGCGTTCCTAACACTCCTTTCTTTATCATCAAACTTTGGTCCGTTTAGACCATCTACCATTTTTCTGTTTCCTCTGCATTTAATGCTATGATATCTGAATCATCGGTTATTAATCCGAGGTGGTTTCAGGAGAATTGTGTTTTTAGATGATTAAACGCTGATGGTAATATGATGGAATATGAAAGGTTACCTGGTAACAATAAAAGAGCACGCGTATATATAAACATTATAATAAGGTTGTTTCGTACGAAAAGTCGAAGTTGACTTGTTGGAGCTGTGACAAAATTGGCTAATTTTGAAAAGGGATCGCAAAGTTGTTTTTGTTAATAAATGCCAAAGGATCTGACGCGGCTACGTGTTGAACTTTTACTCAATTGCCGAGAGTTTCTCAGGTGCATAACTATATGGATAAATCTTTCCTTCCGTAGATGAAGTGCGGTTGATTCATCCTATCGATTGAGGTGTTTTCAAGAATCATGAAAGGTTTGAACGCAGAATGTAATCGTGAAGATACAAATGAGGTTTAAGACGAAATCAAGTGGCAAACTTGAAGAATTGTTTAGTTTCATATGTTATATTCAATATTTTAATTCATTTTAATTGTCCAATGTTATTAGTCCACAGTCGATAGTCCACAGTTGACAGTGCAATCATTCATATATAGTTTAATATATAATATTTGAATTAATTAATACGTATCGTGACCCGTGTACATGTCTCAGACTCGATCACAACTCAAAGTATATATATTATTATAGAATCAACCTCAACCCTGTATAGAGAACTCGATCATTACTGCATATAGAGTGTCTATGGTGATTCCAAATAATATATATAGATGTGTCGATATGATATGTCAAAACCTTGTATACGTGTCCCGATATTTAAAGTGCGTAAAATAAATAACAGAAATTAAATGACGATAAATAAAGTGCGTAAAGTAAATAACAGAAATTAAATGACAATAAATAAAATTGCGAGAATATAAATTGCGATAAAATAAATTGCGATAAATAAATTGCGATAAATAAAATGTAATACGGAATTAACAGTTAGCTAGGAACAGTTAGCTAGGATTTTGTTAGCGTGGTTTCTTAATAAAATTTAATATTGTTAATTAGTCTGTTTCTAATCAATTTTTATTGTGTCCATTATTTCTTCATTATGCCACTTGTTGGATTCTGATAGGTCAAAATTCAAATATGAAATTGAATTTGAATGAAAATAGTTATTCTTTGGTGAACGGATAAGTATCCCGGTGGTTTTAAATAGGATAGTGAATAACTGTTGAATCAGATTCGAAGAATATACAGTGTAACTTATTAATGTGAAATTTAATTATTCCTCGGGTATTACCTACCCGTTAAAATATTTTTATTATTAACAGTTTGTACAAAAGAATTTTTAATTACAATCTTTATGAAAACATATATACATATATATTTTCTTCAGATGTAATCATGAATTTAATGAGTTAACATGATATTAAACTCATTTAGTTTTCAGTTGGAACTAGAATAAATAATCTCTAAAACATTAGAGATTACATAATCACCATGTCGAACGAAGATAACTGATGTAGAATGTCATGTAGAATGATGATTATACTCGAGGTATAGATTGAGATGTTGAGGCATGTGATATTGAAATTTGGGTTGTTGGTGGTACTGTTGGTGCCGGTGATTTGGATGAAGCTGGTACGTTTTGCACCATATTTTCCAAGACTACAACTTATGCGCGAAGTTCGTTAACTTCTTCTATTACACCGGGATGATTGTCGGTTCGGACGAGCGGATGAATGAGGTTTAGAATCTGAGATAGTATATGATCGTGATGAGATACTTTGGAAATGAGAGAGAAAATGGTGTCTCGAACAGGTTCGCCGGTAAACGTTTTAGGTTCATTGTCAAGAGGTGAATTTGGTTAGTGGAAATGATCGCCTTCTTCGCGTTTCCATTGATTAAGTCGACTACGAACCCATCTCCAATTCATTCAGAATAGATGATGGCTAATTGATCGATTCATTCCGGTTACTCTACTTTCGGAGCTCGAGTGGAAATCCATATCGAAATAGCTGTCGGAATAACTATCGAAATAGCTATCGAAATCTGATGGACTCGAACTGGTTGAGGGATTCATCTCGTACGATCAGATGAAGGATTTTCGATAAGAAATAGATTATAGGATGTAGATTAGTACCCTGCAATACATAATTTACATATGCATATATAATACTAAAATCCCATAAGCTACGGAGGAATCTACGGAAGCTGTCAGGCAAAGGTAACAATAACAGATACGCTAAGATATGAATTTAACTATACACTGTCTATGCAATAAAGGCAGTAAGACGTGTCTTAGACTTTAAGGATGATAAGCAAATAATTTTTCGACACTAAATGATAAGCAAAACTTTTGACATGCAGACACGGTCGAAGTCCAGACTCATTAATGCATTCTAACGACTATCAGTTAGACTCACTAATGCAAGACCTGGTTCGCTAAGACCACCGCTCTGATACCAACTGTGAAGACCCGTCCTAATCCATCCGGACGAAGTCCATATTGATTATAAACGATTCACAACAGTTGATTACATCGCGAGGTACTTGACCTCTATATGATACATTTTACAAACATTGCATTCGTTTTTGAAAAGACAAACTTTCATTACATCGAAAGTTGACAGGCATGCATACCATTTCATAATATATCCAACTATAATTGACTTGATAATAATCTTGATGAACTCGACGACTCGAATGCAACGTCTTTTGAAATATGCCATGAATGACTCCAAGTAATATCTATAAAATGAGCAAATACACAGCGGAAGATTTCTTTCGTACCTGAGAATAAACATGCTTTAAAGTGTCAACCAAAAGGTTGGTGAGTTCATTAGTTTAACTTAAACAATCGTTTCCATCATTTTAATAGACCACAAGATTTCAGATTTCCATTTCTCATAAACATACGTCCCATGTATAGAGACAAAAATATCATTCATATGGATTGAACACCTGGTAACCGACATTAACAATATGCATATATAAGAATATCTCCATCATTCCGGGATCCTCCTTCGGACATGATATAAATTTCGAAGTACTAAAACATCCGGTACTTTGGATGGGGCTTGTTGGGCCCGATAGATCTATCTTTAGGATTCGCGTCAATTAGGGTGTCTGTTCCCTAATTCTTAGATTACCAGACTTAATAAAAAGGGGTATATTCGACTTCGATAATCCAACCATAGAATGTAGTTTCACGTACTTGTGTCAATTTCGTAAAACAGTTATAAAAGTTGCGCATGTATTCTCAGCCCAAAAATATAAAGGGTAAAAAGGCAAATGAAACTCACGATACTGTATTTTGTAGTAAAAATACATATGACGTCATTGAACAATGCAGGGTTGGCCTCGGATTTACGAACCTATATCAATTGTGTATATATTAATACGTATAATGTAAGTTACAAAATTTCATTTATTAATATGTATTATTTATATATTATAGTTTTGTAGAATTTATTCTAACCTTTATTTTAAAACGTATACTTATATTATATTTTATATATATATCGATTTTATGTATATATATCTATAATGATTTACGTTTATATAAATAGTGACATTAATATATTTATATACATATATTTGTGGTTAGTATTGTATTTATGAAATTTTATTAGTTTGTTATGTGAATTATTAATACAATCCTAGTATATACCATAAGTATATATATAGTGTACAAAATATTTATTTGTTAAAATAATAATTTAGATAATAATGATTTACTAATAATAATAATAATTTTATTAATAATGATAATACTAATAGCAAAAAAAATGAAAATGATAACTGTTAATGATACTAATAATAATAACTCTAAAATAATATTAATACTAATACCATACTTATGTTAATAATAAGGGTTCTAATATTTATAAAATGATAAATGATAATCATAATAATACTAGTAAATATTAATGATGATACTGATAAATATGATATTATTAATTGTAAATGTACTGATGATACTATTATTTATAAACCGGTACAAATTCTAATATTGATGATAATAATATATTTTTATTTCCTTCATAATAATAATAATGATAATCATAATCATAATCCTAATGATGATAAAATACTAAAATGATAAGTTTATTACTAATAATAATATTATTAATACCTATCATAATAATAATAGTAATGTCTATAATACTTTCAAATATGATAACAAGTATGATACTAATAATAACAATAACAATAACAATCAAAACAATCACAATAATAATAATAATACTAATAATAATTAATATATAATAACAATAATAAAATTAGAAAAGAAAACTACCTCACATGAAAAGAGTTTCAAAAAAAAAAAAAGAAACTACCGTCCTCTGGAATCGATCTCGTGACCACATGCTCACACGCAAACACTCTCGACTATCCCACCAATTCTGATTCTCTGTACTAATATCGAATTTAAATTTTATATATAAACTGTTTTTCTTCTATTCCTCTTCTTCTCCACAAGTCTCATGGATTCAACAAAACATCAATAACCAAAAAAAAAAACAAAATCGGGGTTCCCTTTAAAGCTTCAAAACATTACAGAAAAAAAATAATTTGGGTTCTAAAATAAAAAAAAAAATACTAAAGGCCTACTGCAGCGTCGGTTCTTGGAACAAAAAAAAATTGATTTCGTAATAGATAACATTATAGATAATGTTTATAACACGAAATAGTTTTCTAAACATGTATAAAAACTACTGGAATCGTCAATTTGATCAGAAACATATACACGAACGCGAATTTGTCTCAAGAACAATTGTTGACTTTTTTTAAACTAAACTTTGACTTCAAAATTCAAGATCGATATAAAGATTTGAGAGTTGAGATTTTGCAGATAGATTCAAAGAAAGATTTCTAACCTTTCTGCATTTTTAGATTTTGAAACTTTATTCGAAATTGAATTAAGAGAAAAAAAAATTGGAGCGTGCAGAGAAGAAGAAAAAAAATATCGCTGTGCTCTTTAATCCCATTGGATTTCCTTTTTATTTGATTTGCAATTATACATAATCATGTTGTAATAATAGAGATCGGTTGATAAAAAATGAAGAAAATGTCAACACAGGTTCACGAGTTGGGAGCAGGAAAGAAACAAAAAAATAATAATAATAGAGATAAAGGATACAGAGGTCACGCGTATAATATAGATCCCTACTGTTTTTTTTTAATTAATAATAATAATATATAATAACAATACTATTAATATCTAATAATATTAATAAAATTAATAATAATGATAAATATAATATTAATGATAATAATAATTGTAAAAATGATAATAATAATAATAATAATAATAATACCATACTAATTATGATAATATTAATATTTTATCGATAATAATAATATTAGTAATAATAATCTAATATATACATCCAATTTCATCTTTATATGATATAAAGTGATATTATGAATACAAATATTGATATTTGACGATACAAATAACATTACTACAACAACTATATTTGTATTTAAATTTAATTTATTAATATCATCTATTATTATGTAATATTTAATAATTATGTAATATGTATTGTAACATATACTGAATATTATATATTTATGCATTTTAATATAAATATATTATAATATTTATTTACATACTAATTATATTATACTTATGTATGTAATTATGAAAAATATAAATGTTTTATATATGTAAGTATTATATATATTTATTAAAATAGTACATTATTTCATCATAGATATATTATAAATTTCTACATATACATAATATAATAATTATGTATAAAATCATATATATATAGTTATATTTATGTATATATGTATACTACCATATATATAAAATCATGTTTTAAATGTTGAGTAGATGATTAATTATGTATATTAAACAATTAACTACAAAGTATAACATTGTACATTTAATATTTTGATAACGTTGGTAAAATATGTTTGAATCATTTATATACAATATACTATATATATTCAAAATGAAAATCTTTAGTTATTAAATGTTATCTTTTATAATAACAAAATTACTTAATAGTTCATTAATACTAATATAATTAGTTTTATATATAATTATTTATATTTACATTCTTAGTTACAATTAAAGGTTCGTGAATCGTCGGAAATAGTTAAAGGTCAAATGTTATCATGAAATAGTTCAAACATAATGAGACTCGGTTTAATAGACTTTGCTTATCGAGTCGAATCATATAAGATTATGTTTAAATTTGGTCGGAAATTCCCGGGTCATCACATAATTTTCCTCAAGTAACATCAATACACATGCCCAACACTACTATAGTTACATCAGAAAGATCGTCACTTGGTTAATGTGCTACCAGAACACACAATTAAATACCTAATTCAAATTCAATATTTAAGGGTTTCGTCATAAATCACTTATCTAGGTTGATACTTACCCAAAATTCATCACTTAAAGTATAACTTTATTCATATCATCATTAGAAGAAATACTTACAAATGCAATATTAAACCAACATTAATCATTCGAACATGGATTTCAAGTCAACGATATCCAATACCACAAGCAATAAACATCCATCTAACAATTAAATCCGTCAAATGATGTCAATACACGCGTTTGACACCACTAAAACTATCTCTGCATCGACTTTATTTTGCTTCGAACTTTATCAAAATTCAAAACTAAGGCTTATTCGATCATCAATAGCCTAGGTCCAAATATTGTTCAACTAACATTACTATGTCAGAAAAGTCTACACTCGGTCAACAGTTTATTGAAAATCACATTCATCATCTAATAACACCCGATCTAACACTCGTTACATCTCTTCCGACTCTCAAAACTACTGTATGATTTACTATAATGTATTTCCGTTGGCCAGACATAGTACATCATTCTAAATCACACTTTCGTTTCGAGTATTTCGGAACAAGATCTTAGTCGAGTTCATCAAAACAACACGGTCTATCTTCTCTTGTCACCGGTAGTTATAAATCTCCACTATATCCCAAACTAATAGATTTTACAATCTAAGGCTATCAAAACCGCAAAAGTCTTGAAAGAAAACACCTAACTCGGTTCTAATTTGATCTTAATTCTACTAAGTCCTCTTTAGTAACCACGTCAGTAACTCTGATCCAACATCCAACAAACTATACCTACTTACTTCGTCTTATTTGCAAATGCTATTATTGTCCGTCCTCGACCTTATATTCAAATCTTCAAAAGACTAAATATTCACAACGGTCACTATTGAACTACCAGATCAATGCTTCTATCTTAACAGTAATATGATCAATGTTCTAATCACGTCTCCCGACCTAGTCAAGATTCATCACAATTCAGCTTGAACTGAATTCCTATTCCGATTAAAGTCTTCTCCACTTCTAAGAAAGTCACTAAACGAACGTCTCCTACACTGACATCTAATGAGTCACATCAATTCACAAAAGTCAACAACTTCTCAGGACAACTCTACGAGTCCTACATAGCTAGTCAAATCCTGCAACGGTATGGCTAGGCTAGTAATAATCCTCATATAACAACAAAACATAATTTTCCTATCTTCAATCAAGACTACATGGAAAGCTCCTTTCAAACATACTTCTTAAAGGTCACCACCAACTCACATGAGTCTAAGGCAGGAAAAGCGAATCCTCAAGGTCTTACTACGATCACAATCATCTAAACCAAACGTCTACATCATACATGACACGCAAACTACCTACATATGACAACAACAAACAGGGTCTGGATCCTCTTATAAGAAGACAAGGAAACTACTACTCTATCCCAATCCTTACGGGCCATTAGGTGTGTCACGCCGATCCATGGAAAGGAATTATATTTCACCTAAGTCCAACACAACTAGTCCCGTTATACAACAATATCATAGGGTCCGTCATCTACTGGTTCAGTCACGGTCGCCAAGCATGAAGACTACACTTCACATAGTTACGCAATAGGGTTCGAGACTTTCACTACTCATCAAGGGGTCGCTACCCTAATCATTCTTTATGGGTCACTACGTGTGTTCCATCAGTCAACGGTCAGGAAATGACTTCATATTCGTCTTTTGTTAATACTACAAATCATTCACTTCAATTCTTCTAGTCTAGGCCAATAGTAATCTCACATATAGTATAACAGGCCATATAACAACAATTCACAACAGCATGACACAATATTCCAAAGGTCATGTCTATAAAGTCTCACAGAACATAGCAGTCAGTCTAAGGGAATAAAATTCCGATAGTGGCAGGGTAGCTCTAGACACAGTCGCCGTAACTGTGTCCGTCAACTGTCATCTACATCTATCTTACAGGAATAATTACTCAATCGCAACTAGAATCACTACTCATCACAATCTACAGGTTCAATAATAATAATAGTTATAGTAATGTAACAAGAATGTACCATTATGAATAAGAATACATCTTTTGTTTCTATCAACACCTCGTTCGCACCCGCACCCTTAACCCTCATCAACTATGCAACTGAATCCTCATCATTAGAGCCATGTCAACTAATACGCGTCAGGTCCTTCATCCAAATCGGCATCAAATGCATCCACCGAAGTTTTGTCAGTACTGAGGGTCAACAGGGCACCAGCAGGGTGGAATCGATCTTCATACATGTTTTAACACAACATCTCACACACAAAGCTTAGTAGATAATCTGTTAGTTTCCACCAACTAACTCGTCAATACCTACTTCACTCACTTAACCCACCCCAAGATATGTTTGACTCGACACACGGTTTGGGAACATGTCACTTTCGTGCACATGCTGCCAAACCTACGCTCTGATACCAACTTATAACACCCCAGATTTTTTTTATACAGCGGAAGACCAATTTAACTAATACATAAGTTAAAAATGTATATATACATATATAATCCACTTAATGATAACACGTTAATAAATAAACGACCGGGTGTTATATTAAAACCTAAATACAACTTTAATAGAAAAGATGCGACATCAGAGTTTCTGGCTTTGTCAAACATATCTTCCAACATCCCATCTTCGCCCTGATAACTAGCATACAACAAAACCATAACCTGCAGGGAAGATGTGGGGGATTAGCATGAAGCTAAGTGAGTGTAACTAACTACAGGCAATAGTATACAGGAAATGTCATACTAATCATGTCACAAAGTCTAACACACAAACATCACCCAAGTGCCATCTACAGAGACTCTGGCGGCTCGGCCAAACCATTAACCACCAGCTGATCGGACTGGGGCTTACCAGAAGTTCCTCCACCACCGTGTGTATATATATAATCCACACGCGACGAATGCATCATTCACATATATATACACCTTAATTGTCTAGGCTACCACATGAGGAACCCAACCCGCAGGTTAATCTCTCCTACAGAGGCTACCACACAGTAGGGATGCACTGGGCTCCAGCAGACAAGCATCAACTAACATGCAGTCATCACAACGTACTAACTAACTACAATAATAAGTATATCTAACAAGCATGGCAATCATAATATAACATGCTTCTCTATACTATATTCTCCAGTTAGTCCCACTCACCGATACCGACATCACTCAGTAGTCTAATGTCACCGAGTCTTCTCCTCGTCTGTATCACCTGAAAACAATACTCACAAGTTAGTTATAATATTATGATCATCAAAATACAAACGGGTAGCATAACGGCTAAAAATCAATACTTGGTAAAATTTTACACTGCCAAAGACACTCGGTCGACTGTCTGAGACAGTCGGCCAACTGTCTACACTCACTCGGCCAAGTGTCTAAACACTCGGTCAATGGTCTCTCACAGACACACTCGGCCGATGGTCGAGTCAGTCGGTCGATGGTCGAGTTAGTCGGTCGATTGTCAAGAGACAGTCGGCCGACTGTGTTTATCTGCTGAAGCTGAAGAAGAAAGTGACGGGTTTCACCCAAAATCGACCAATTCTTGCTCTAGAGCTCGATTACGACCTCAAAACTGACCAAATCAAAGACACTAACCATGTAGAAATATAAACCCACAAGATTTGGACTCAAACAACATCAAATCTAACCACTTTGACTCAAATTACACACTTGTAAAAACTTACACAAAAACTCCATTTTCTTGAAGATTAAAGCATGAAAACTTGTGATTCTTACCTTGATAGAATCAGTAGACAACAAAGAACACGATTCTAAGATCAATTTGAGCCCAAGAACAAGTTTTGATGATTAGGGTTTGGTGAGATGGAGATGAACGTACGGGAGTAATATTTGGGGAAGAATCTAGAAAAAATGAAGATAATTCTCCCTACCTACACACTTAAGGGTTAAAAACCCATACATCACAACACACGGGTATTTATCAGTTATTTGAATTCTTTCATATCTCATTTGGTGACCCAAACGAAGTCTAAATTAAATAAACAAACCTGTTCTGTGACCCTTGTCACAAACTGGTCCTAACCACATCATTATTTAATAATAAATATAAAATTAAAATAAAATCATATAATAACACCACACAACCTGAGGGCAAAATAGTAATCTAACAGCTAAGCCCGCTTCGAGGGTGTTACAGTTCATCTTCTCGATTAAGGTGTTTTCAAGAATTATGAAAGGTTTGAACGCAGATTGTAATCGTCAAGATACAAATGAGGTTTAAGATGAAATCAAGTGGCAACTTGAGGAAATATTTAACTATAGTAGATGTAATTTATTTTAGATCTTTTAAGTCAAAATGTGTTGTAATTACTATTTCCTACTCTTTTAATACTTTTTAATTGTCCATGATAGTAGTCCAATAGTTCAATAGTACAACCAAAACTAGTATATTATAAGGACATAGACATATAGGAATGGTTAGCTAGGAACAGTCAGCTAGGATTTGGTTGGTATAGGTATACAATTTTACGTAGTTAATTAATTGGTTACTAATCAATTTTATTTTGTTCATTATTTTCTTCTTTATGCCACTTA
The DNA here is from genome assembly GCF_046630445.1 of Rutidosis leptorrhynchoides. Classification (NCBI taxonomy): domain Eukaryota; kingdom Viridiplantae; phylum Streptophyta; class Magnoliopsida; order Asterales; family Asteraceae; genus Rutidosis; species Rutidosis leptorrhynchoides. The sequence continues at coordinate 276,590,566 of NC_092339.1, read as the reverse complement.
TCAAATCTTGACTTGGATTTTGATCGGCAGAAACTCGTATATGAAATTGAATTGGAATGAAAATGGTTATTCTTTGGTGAACGGATACGTATATGTGTGGATTTGAGCAGTATTGTTAATGACTGCTGATTCTAAATTGAAGAATGTACAGTGTAACTTATTAATATGAAACCTAAATATTCCTCGGGTATTATCTACCCGTTAAAATATTTTCGCCATTAACGGTTTGTACAAGAGAATCTTTTAATTACAATCTTTATGAAAATATATATACATATATATTTTCTTCAGATGAAATCATGAATTTAATGAGTTAATATGATATTAAGCTCATTTGATTTACCGTAAGAACTAGAATACATAATCTCTAAAACATTAGAGATTACATAATCGTCATGTCGAACGAAGATAAGTGATGTAGAACGATACGTAGGACGAAGATAATTGACGTAGGACAAGATGTAGAACGAAAATTATGCTCGAGGTATAGATTGCGATGTTGAGGCATGTGATGTTAAAACTTGGGTTGTTGGTGGTACTGGTGTTGATGTTGTTGCTGAAGCTGGTAAGTTTCGCACCATATTCTCTAAATTGATTACTCGAACGCGAAGCTCGTTGACTTCTTCAACTACTCCGGGATGATTGTCGGACGGAACGAGTGGCTGAATAAGGTTTAGAATTGTGGTTAGAATATAATCGTGATGAGCTACCCTAGAAATGAGGCTGAAAATGGTGTTTCGGATAGGTTCGCCGGTAAGTGCTTCAAGTTCTTCGCCAAGAGGGAAATTCGGTGGGTGGAAAGCATCACCTTCTTCTTGTCTCCAATGATTAAGTAGATCACGAACCCATCCCCAATTCATCCAGAATTGAAGATGACTAACCGGTTGATCCATTCCGGTTACACTGCTTTCGGAGCTCAGGTGGATATCAATAATAATAATAATAATAATAATAATAATAATAATAATAATAATAATAATAATAATAATAATAATAATAATAATAATAATAATAATAATAATAATAATAATAATAATAATAATAATAATAATAATAATAATAATAATAATAATAATAATAATAAGTAAACTACCTCAAGAAGTATTCCCTAAAAAAATGCCAAGTCCGGGTTTGAACCCGCGACCTCCCGTTAACCCAATAATATCCTTAACCATTGCACCATCTGCTGCTTTTCTGTTTAAATATCACGACCAAATTTGTTTAACCCGTTTTCTATATCTATCTTCTTCATTCTACAAACCGTTCATCGTCATTTTCATTCATTTGTCATCACCCGTAAAATCATGAATTATTCACCATTATCATAAAAACCGTAACCATCATCATTGTCTTTCATTATCATCACTATCATAGAATTATATCATTTTCATGATCATAATTCATGTATCATCTTTTATCGTCATCATAAAATCAACATCTATATATACTAATCATTATCATATATCATATATTACATATCATATATCATATCATCATGTGTAACAGCACCACGACATCATCATGCTCACCATAAGATAACCCGTTCATCATCATCAATCTTCATTACTACACAACATTATCATCATCTTGATCCGTACTCGTCATCACATTCATGAAATCACGATCACTATTATTTTCTATCATATTCTTCATAAATCTCAGTTTTATAACCATAATCTATAAAATCCACATATGACCTCATTGGATCATTATTAACATTAAAATTGTAAATCTTAAGGTTATCATCTTTATTTAATCATCATAATAATCTCATTCGTGATCCTAATCATCCTTAAAATTTTTGTTTCTAAACTTTATCATCAATATCTAATTAATTACCATATCATCTAACCTCTCGGCTCTATAGCAAAATTGAATCACGACCCAATAGCAAACTTAGATCACAGTCCAATAGACTCATCACGGCCCTGATAGAATTGGATCATCATGGCCCACTCAAACAAATAGTTATTCAGCCCAAAGCAAAAGAGTTAATACTCTGAAATTTTAAAAGGAGCCCCATTTCAATCGGCCCAATAATCTAATCAGTCCATTTAATCAATAATGGTTTTTGGTTACAATTTAAACAGGAACGAAGCAATCCTAGCTGTCCTAGATGTACCCTTATACGCGTATTACTTCAACTTCTCAATCAGTGTAATAGTAACGAGCACACAAGTGGGTTTTGTATAAATTATTCCTTTATTCTCTGCATAGAATTAATGATTGTTTCGTTAAAATAAAAACGTCCCACAAGTGGACATGTCGGCCAGCAAATAGAAAAAGAAAAGAACGTGCACCTCAACATTATTAAATTACAATCATTATACTTCATATCATCATTGAGTCATTCAAGCAGAAACAAAAGTAGATGGGTTTCTTGTGTGGGTTCGTTTAGTTTGTAATGAATGTAAACAGATCATAGAGACATAGCAGCGAATAACAGTGATTATGGTTTTGGTTGTTTGTTGAAAAACGAAAACGTAAGCACATGCAGATTGTAGCAAAAACAAGTAGTAGTAGCAGCGGTCCTAGTGAAATTTGGGTGTCGGTATACAGAGATAATCATGGAGCAAGTAGTTGTAATATAGTAAAAGAGTTTGATTAGTTTATTAGCTCCATTATTTGGATTGTTGAAAACGAATATAGCAAAAAGAAAAGGGCCCGTTTTTAATAAAGAAAGGAAATAAAGAAAGAAGGTGTCGGTTATAAAGGGAAAAGAAAGAAAGTGATAAAGCAAGCAGTATACCGAAATAATTCTAATAAAAAGCAATTAGTTGTAGCTGGTTGTTGGGGTTTCGAACTGGCAAGAACACAGACAAACGTAGCAGCAATAATTTGGGTTTTGTTTGATGTTTTCGAGTGTCAAACCTGTACAGAAGCGTCCACAGCAACTATCTTCTTTATTACTTCATCTTCTTCATAGCTATTTTTCATTGTTACTTAATAGAATCAAAATAGAAAGTTTAGCAGCAGCTGTAACAGTTAATTTGATGTGGGTTTATGTAGCTGAACTAGAACCGAAAAAAATGGAAGTTTGTGTCATGTTTGGTGTTGGGTTGAAGATGGCAGTTTGAAGAATTCACGACATATAAACAATGAATCTGTTTATGAAGGTAATAAGGGTTGATCATATGTGGTGGTGGTGTTTTATGGCTGTTAACCGTAGCAACTTTCGATGGATATGATGATGGTTGATCGATTTTGTTTTGGTTTAGGTTTCACGAAAAGAACAGAAAGAGAAGAAAGAAAATATAATACCCGTTGGCCGTTGGTGATCGAGGTGGTATAAGGTGGTGACGGTTGAGATAGTTAAGGTGAAGAAGGTTGAGGCAATAAATGGGTGTATACTTGTCTGTGTTTCTGTATAAAATTTAGGATATAGACTTAGATAAATAATAACTACCATAATGAATTACAATATCAATCATAACATAGTGACCCTTCAATCATCATAGTTCACGGGTGAAAAATAAGTTGTACAAGTGGGTGTGTTGACATTAGATCATGGGCAAAACAGAAAGGCGGAAAAAGAAAACATCTGATAATGATTTCTAACAGAATTCGTTTGTATATGCTTTATATATATATATATATATATATATATATATATATATATATATATATATATATATATATATATATATATATATATACAATAATTAATATTAATAATAAATAAATATAAATA